>NW_028274807.1:3330000-3499923 GCF_037043125.1 Eumetopias jubatus | reverse complement strand
GGCATAGAGCTGGGTTATATATGTAGGTTCATATACACAGGATCTTGCCAGACAAACCTTTTCATCATTTCAGTATACGGGAAGATAGACTTTCTAGTAGTATTGGAATCTATATCTTTTCCATCAAAAAGTGGGCCTCTAAAACTACCATGTAACTTTGGGGCACCAAATAAACCACTCATGGCTTTTTTACTCATTAAAATGCATTATGAAATATTTCATACATATCAAAAATACACAAGAGCAGACATTCCTGTGCCCATAGCACACCGTAAGAAACAAACAAACAAACATTACTAAAAGAAGACAAGTCCCAAGGCTCTCCCTTCCATATGGACCTCATCCATCCCTCCACCCCCTCCAGAGGTAGTCACTAACCTCTTCTGGGTGGTTCATCGTTGTTAGTGAGTAGGAAACTTTATGTTCTGGATACCGATTCATTATGAGTTAAATGATTTCCCAGTTTGTGGCCTGTCTTTCTACTTTCTATACTGCCTTTTGCTAAACACAGTTTTCAATTTTAATATAGATTGGAATGTCCTGCGCCATGGGAAGTATGTGTGTATGTTAACCCCAAATTCAAGAGAGGGTAGGCCTTGAGACATTTTTGCCCCACCCAGTGCCCAGGCTGAGATAGACACATTTCCTGTGACATTTTTTGCAAGCAGGTGGCTTTGCCCATGTTCACCCTGCCACTGAGGGGCAGCTCTACAAGGGCTTCCTCCTGTGCTTCCCAGCCCACTCCCAGTGCTCATGGCTCCAAAGTCGTCTTGACATCAGTTAAACCAAGACTTTAACTTACTGAGATCAGCAAATGCTCCCAGGGCAATGTGACTTCTTGTGGTTTCTTGCTTGTGTTTTAGTCCCTGGAAACACACACTTCCTGTGGTCCAGCACATTCCAAACGATGAAAAAAATGATCACACTAGACCAAGATAGGCAGCACTGAAAAGAGCCTGGTGGACACAAACACCAAATCAATTCAGGAGGAATGCACACTGACCCCAGGGCTTGGGAATTCCCACAGATAAGGGCCCAGAAACTCATGAGCTTCAAGACCATCATGACACAGCAATCATGGACAAGAGCACAGATCTGGACATGCGAACAGAACCGATCATTTGAAATTATGCTTGTGATATTTTACCCAGCATTGCAAAATACTCTGTAGCCCAGCATTTTTTCATAATATCTAGTGGCCAGATACTCCCAGAGACAGAAGTCACTCTCTGTGTTTTAAAAGATAGTTTAGAGGCTCCTGGGTGGCTCAGCCAGTTGAGCATCGGACTCTTGATTTCTGCTCAGGTCATGGTCTCAGAGTTGTGGAACAGAAGCCCAAGTCAGGCTTCATGCTCAGCAGGGAGTCTGCTTCGACCTCCTCTCTCTACCCCTCCCCCTGCACACTCTCTCTCTCAAATAAATCTTAAAAATATATATATATATAATTTAGGGGTGCCTAGGTGGCTCAGTCAGTTAAGTGTGACCCTTGATCTCAATTCAGGTCTTGATCTCAGAGTCGTGAGCTCAAGCCCAGCACTGGGCTCCGTGCTGGGCATGAAGCCTACTTAAAAAACAAACAAATAAAATAATAATAATAAAAAAACCTAGCTTAGACATATTCAATTTCACTTTAACTTTCCTTATTTTGTCTTGACAAAAAAAAAAAAAGCTTTTAAATTTCCTATTTGCCGAGCTGTTTTTTTCTTAAATATATTTATTTATTTATTTACGAGAGAGAGAGAGAGAGAGAGAGAGAGAGAGAGAGAGCCCGTGCATGAGCAGGGGGAGAAGGAGAGGAGGAGGGAGAGGGAACCCAAAGCAGACTCCTTGTTGAGCATGGAGCCTGACTAGGGGCTTGATCCCTTGATGGCAAGATCATGACCCAAGCAGAAACGAGGAGTCGGATGCTTAGCCCACTGTGCCACCCAGGCACCCCCTGAGCTAGCTACCTGTTTTTATTCTCTCTTATTAAAAAGAAAATTATCTTATTAAGAGTAAAGCATACTGGGGCGCATGGGTGGCTGAGTTGTTAAGCGTCTGCCTTTGGCTCAGGTCATGATCCGAGGGTCCTGGGATCAAGCCCCACATCGGGCTCCCTGCTCAGCGGGAAGCCTGCTTCTCCCTCTCCCGCTCTCCCTGCTTGTGTTCCCTCTCTCGCTTTGTCTCTCTCTGTCAAATAAATAAATAAAATCTTTAAAAAAAAAAAAGAGTAAAGCATACTATATATGGCTGTCCTAAACAGTATTTAGGGGCACCTGGGTGGCTCAGTTAAGCATCTGACTCTTGGTTTTGGCTCAGGTCATGATCTCAGTGATTGAGCCCCAATTTGAGCTCTGTGCTCAGCACGGAGTTGGCTTGAGAATCTCTCTCCCACTCCCTCTGCCCTTCCCACTCATGCTCTCTCTCTAAAATAAACAAATAAATCTTTAAAACAACAACATTTTAAAACCACAGTGTTATTGAAAGCTTTGTGAAAAAACAAAAAGGATAAAAACCATGCTTCATTTGAAATACATAATTAAGTTGTGTTAATTTACTTAGAAAAATGGCATAATACATTTCCTTTGGGGCTTAAAAGGAATGTATGTCTTAGACAAGAATGCAGAGTTAGGGCATGTGTGAAGATGGCAGGAACCTGAATATTTTTATTTTCCTTTTTGGCCTAAACACCTCTGAGTTCAGGGTTGGGTCCAAGTGATGCTCCATTTTCTAGTTATCTTGAAAAGAAGTGCATTTTGCCCTTAGGAGACTGAAGGGGGATCTGGAGTAATTTAGATAGACCTTTATGTGATTAATAAGGAAATATAGGCCAACATAAGTTTTTGAGGTTCTTGTCTAAAAACTGCTGAGTTAGTACTTGCTAGGCAAGGTGATGGGTGCAGGAGAAATGAAATCTAGTCTACAGTTTTCCACCTGATTAGAAAACACAATCTACTCCCCTCTCCACAAATACTCATGAAAACAGGGACCCTCTCTGTGGCCTCTGCCTCTTTGATTTTTCTGCAAAACCTTATATTTGCCTCTTGCACTTAGCCCTGTTCTTTCTGTTCCCTTTGTTCTAATGTAGTGTAGGACCACCTCGACTGCCCTACCTCAGTACATTAGCTTCCTAGTAGGTCCTGCTCCCTCCAGGCTCAGACAGTGGTCTTCCACCTTGTTGCCACAGTTAGCTTCACACACAGTCGTGTTGCTTCTTTGAAAACCGCCAGCATGGCTACCCCCACTCACTGTGTCTCTTTTCCAGGGCTCCCCTCAACCTATGTGCCCTCTCCTCGAGCCACTCTGGCTGGTGACCACACTGGTCCTAATGGGGTTGGCCTCTTCGTTTTATTCTTGAAGCTGACATTTTATTCTTGAGGCTTCACAACGCAAGCCTGAACTTTCCACTGGAGACAACAGAGTGAATTTGGTTTGAGTAAAGGATAATTCTGTTGGGGCACCTGGGTGGCTCACTGGGTTAAGTGTCTGCCTTCTGCTCAGGTCATGATTCCAGGGTCCTGGGACAGAGCCCTGTGTCTGGCTCCCTGCTCAACGGGGAGCCTGCTTCTCCCTCTCCTTCTGCCCCCCCCCACTTGTTCTCTCTCTCTCAAATAAATAAAAAAAATTTTAAAGGATAATTCTGTTATCAAGGTTTTCCCTTCTCCTGGAGAGACCAAGGACCACTTTCTCATTATTATCCTAAGACCTCAGATTGTCCCTCTGCCTCCCTGGATGACTGGTGGCAGGGCGCATTGCATTCACAGGGCTCCAGAGTCCCCTTTGATAAGGGTCTGGGGGGACCTGTTTCTGCCCATTTATCTTGCCACCCGAATAAGTCACTTAGCCCGAGTGGAGTCAGAGGAGCGGGCACGTTCATCTTCTAGGAAGCACTGGACAAGGCAGGAGTGGGGGTAGGGGGACACGATCAATAACGGAGCGAGGGGTCAGTAACTACGCCTGCTCCGCTATTACGCCTTACTTTGGGGGAAGTCTTTGCACTGCAAGCCATAAACATTCAGGTAAAATAAAGCTTGCATTTCTGACACGCCTAGCTCCGGCACCGGTGCTGTCATGCGCTCAAGGCGTGCCCACGGTCCCGCCCGAGGTGGCCGGCAGGATGGGCAATGAACAGCGGTGACCACTGCTGACCGTGTGCATCGCAGGATGGGTCCGACCTGACGCCGCCCAGTGGCAGCCGAGAGAGGCCGGACGAGCGCTGAGGCCCGCATCTAACGTGCCGCGGGGCCACCAAACCGACGACTTCGGGTCAGGGCCAGAGATCGCCAGGGCCCGGTCTGAAGTCTGTGCACCTGGGGAAGAGACACTGGCAAACGTCGCGCCCGCCCTCCGGAGACAACGACACCGCAAGTTCACTCCCACCGCCACGCGCGCAGCCAGCCCCGGGGCTGCTCGGGCGAGAACCGCCCCGCCGCTGATTGGCAGCTCCACCTGGGGGCGTGGCCTGGGGCGCCGAGCTGGAAGCCCGGAGGCTGCTGGGATGCGCCCGCAGAACCCTGCCTCTGCCCCGCTCCGCCCCGCCCCCGTGCCTGCCTGTGATTGGTGCCCTCGGCCCAGGGGCGGAAGCTCGGCTGTGGAGCGCGCGCAGCGGTGGCGTCAGTCCGGGTGCGACCTCCGGCCCGTCCGGCCCTCGCCCGGCGTTCCCCCGTGTCACCGTCATGGCGGCCTCGCTTATGCTGCGGCAAGGACGGTCCGGGGCGCTGAAGGTAAAGGGGAGCCGGGCCGGCGGGGGGAGGCCGTGCAGGGCCAGGGCCGTCTCCGGCCGTTGACCCGCCTCCCGGGTGCAGGAGAGGACCCCGGGCCGGAGCAAGTGGCCGTGGGGCGGGCCTGGGGGGCCGGCGAGCGGGCACTGAGCCCGGCCACAGCCCCTTGGCGGACCCCGACCACCTGGGGAGCGCCAGGCGCGCGGGGCCGGGGCCACAGGGCAGGTGCGAGGGCTCCCAGGTGTCAGAACCGTTAAGGACAGCGTCTTCACCTCTTGTTCAGCCGGGAGAGGGGGGAACTTTCAGGTACCGGGTTCACCTGGTGACCTACCGGGCAGCCACTGGGAAGTCAGCTTACATTACCCCGTCTGTGAAAAGAGGAAGGAAGAAGGGCTTGCTTTTTCCATATAGAAAAAAATGTAAGGCCACTTAACTAAAATTTTAAACGGCTCTTATTACAAAAGCACTAACTGTTCATTGTAAAGGAGAGTATAGATAGTTGGGGGTTATCTGTTTCAGAGAGTCCACGATTTAGTCCTTGAAATACCTGCTTCCAAATGTTTGTTTCAGCTCTCATGGGTACACATAGACACGTACTTGCGGTCATAAACATAGAAAACATATTTTTACCTTCACATACATAGGAGAGGCACCTCTGTTCTTTATCCAGCTTCTAGAAAAGTGCTCAGCACACAGCAGCTTTTAGTAAATACATGCTAACTGAATTATCAGTTTATAAGGTGTTTGCCACTTACGATATAAACAGTTCAGAAGCAGTTACTATTCGTCTACATCATTATTAACAGCCAAATAGTATTTCTTCTACTTAGCGTTCTAAGTATAGGAAAACATTTTACAAAAAAAAAAAAATCAGTATTTTTTGTTTAATAGGTAATTGGGGACTACAAAAAGTGTGCACGGGAGAAGCTCTGTTTTGACTTTTCTTGGAGTTACATAGTTAATAATGACTGTCCTGTGGGGGTTTTTTTGCAGCTTTTTTTGTATTTTCCAAAATTTCCATAACACATGTTATGGAAATTGTAATAACTGTGAGAAATATACCATATGAATGCTTAGTAATAACACATAGTATTTCTGTGTTGTAACAGCTTCTAAATGGCATTACTCTAAAATGTCCATATTTGTTAATTCTTCTGTCAGACTATGCTCCTAGAAGCACGAGTGTTTCGAGGACTTGCTTCCACGGTTTCTCTTTCTGCAGAATCAGGGAAGAGTGAAAAGGGACTGCCACCGAATTCCAAGAGGCAAAGTCCACCAAAAAGTAAGATTTTAATGATAGTCATAAGGGAAAGAGAATGCAAAGCAAATAAATCAATGTGCTTTCCAAGCATGAAAAGTTTTACTAACTACGTAATTTAAATCTTCATTTCCAGCAGTGTCCAGATTATAGACATAAGATCTGTGATGGATTTTAGACCAAACGTATCAGTCGTGTAACAGCCTTTTGACTCAATATTTAGCCCTGAACCAGTTCTGCTTGTGTTTTCTAAGTGCCATACTCTAACACGCAGCAAGGGGATGCAGAGTGCAAAGGCGGGGGCGTTTAGAGGGCCCAAGTACAGATCCCACACTCCCGTGGTAGCTCTGAACCCCACCTTGCTTTTCTTCCCCCAGTTGTGGCTTTTCTCAGTGTCTCTGAAACTCATATGTGGCTTCCCAGACTTTGGTTGGCCATGGTCCAGAGTTGCAGGCATCTTTTTATGACCGTGGAGAGGGAGTTAAGGGCAGGCACCGTTCTCCATTACAACTTACTTTGATGAAGCATGATGTCTGATCTGTTTCCAGCTCTTTTCATAGTCATTTTGATTGTTATTGCTGGTTTTTACTTTCTTTTCCCTCCTGAATACCAATATAGCATATCCTCGTGGAAGGAAAATAGAAAGTGCGACAGTATATTTTAAATACTTTTGGGAATTTTATTTTCTACTCCCTGTTCATTACTAATAACTGATTATAGGGGCATCTGGCTGGTTCAGTCCCTGGAGCATGCGACTCTCCATCTCCAGGTTGTGAGTTTGAGCCCCACATTGGGTGTAGAGATTACTCAAAATCTTAAAAAAAATAAAAAAATGAAAGATGTGTATGTACAGTCTCTGCAAACCCTTGACTTTTATGTGTGGTTCAGAATGATAATTTGAGTTTGTCTTATTTTCATCATTTACCATTTCCTCAGTTTGAATATTTGAAAGTGCTGAGATATTTTTTGTTTTATCCCTCCTTGGAGTGCACACAAAACCATCGGTAGCATTTAAAATATTGGCCCTGTTGAGTGTGCTAGCCCCTGACTGCCTTTCATGCCCCATCGATTGCGGAAACACCCCTTCCTGATGGTGGCTCGTTCCCTGGAGGCCTGAATTCAGCTCAGGCGAACTCTGTTTAACTCAGTCCAGTTTTAAATCCAGTGTTCTTTCTTTCTTTCTTTTTCTTTCTTTTTTTTTTTTTTTTTTTAATGAAACCAGAAGGCCATGATCACTCCTAAAAAAACGTTTACAGCCAGAATGTCAGTTCAGCTCTGCATTATGCCTGGCACGTTTTTGACACTCTTTCAGTGTTTACTGATGATTAGTTGCCTCTCATTACTGACGTTACCGCTGCCTTTGGTGAACTTTAGTCTTGTGTCTGCACTCCTACCTCCCGGGTTTACGACACTGAACTAATGGATATGTGAGTGGAACGGGGTGCTGGGTCATGGGACAGTTCTGGGTGCAGTTATGAGAAGGGTGCACTGAGCTGGGAGTTGGGCTTGGACCTGTGTCGTTTCCGCCCCTGGACGCAGCACCTCCCTGCCAGAGTGGGGCCAGCGAGAGATGCGCGTGCATGCTGTGTCCATCATAGAGTGCTTCCAGGTGGGAAGACAGGATCCAGAACCACACTGTCTCTAATGCACATTACATTTGTATCCCATAATTTAACAATAATTTTAGGGGCGCCTGCGTGGCTCAGTCGTTAAGCGGCTGCCTTCAGGTCAGGTCATGATCCCAGGATCCTGAGATCGAGCCCCACATCGGGCTCTCTGCTCGGCAGGAAGCCTGCTTCTCCCTCTCCCACTCCCCCTGCTTGTGTTCCCTCTCTCGCTGTCTCTCTCTCTCTCCGTGTCAAATAAATAAATAAAATCTTTAAAAAAAAAAAAGACAAAAACTATCATTATAAAAAAATAATAATTTTAATCCGTGTATGAAGATGCTTCTAAATTGACGTGTGCAGGTCTCCATGTCTATCCGAAGTGTCAGTACTTAAAAGATCAGTTGAGTGTCAGATGCACAAATGCTTTTTGCCTGCTAGTGGCACATTGCCAGCTTAAACCCCTGTCCAAGCTCTAACAGAAGTTGCCTGCGTGCAGACCGGTCCCTAAGCACTCATCCTTGGGGTCCCATCTCTAGTCAAAGGGTCTGCCTCAGAGTCAGGACCCGGGTATTACAGAACGCCTTCTGCCTCATTCTGTCTGGAGCTCCAGCTTCTTGTGGCACATGCTTCCTTCCTGAGGGGACCCACCAGTGCAGATATGAGTCCAGGGTCTCCTGGTAGGTCCCCCCTCCCGCAGAACCACCTGGCTCCCTGGCTTTGATGTTCCTTTGAATCCAGGCACTGGGCTGAGTTCTGCCACAATCAGTATTAAATCATTGACTAAATAACTTCTGTGTCGCTTTTTAAAGAATCTGTCAGGAAGCCAAAGTTAATTATCCATTTCAAGTCCTTATTTCAGTTTGAAAAGTGAGGAATCTCTGGAAATAGGGATTCTTTGTATTTAATCCTAACCAACGGTGCCAGCCACTGTTCCAAGCACTCCATATAGTCTCTTGTCTGGTCCTCACAACCCCGTGAGTCGATGCTAGTAGTATCCCTGCAACGTAGATGAAAAAATAGAGGGAAGAGAGCCGTGAGCTGCTCAGGGTCACACATACATCTGCAGCGGAGCTGGTCATGAACCCAGGTAGTAAGGCCTCACTGTCTGTGGTTTTAATCACTGTGCTGTCTTGCCTCTGAAAAAAATCTAGATTCTCATGTATTCATTAAAAAAAACAACAAACTTTATAGCCCTGTACATCTAAAAAAAAGTTTTAATTAGCATATAAAATTTGAGTAACTGATTCCTTCATGTTGTCAAAATGTGCGTTTGTTTTTGAATATGCTTTGTTTCCAAGATTAGTTTTGTGACCCAGTGAGAAGATACGGAAGAATTCTAAGGTGGCTAATCCATTTCAAACACCAATAGTCATTTTTGCTTTAATAAGGAGACCACTAGGGATGCTCGGCTGGCTCAGTCAGGGAGCACACGACTCTTCATCTCGGGCTTGTAAGTTCAAGCCTCACATTGGGTGTAGAGGTTATACTTAAAAATAAAATCTTAAAAAAAAAAAAAGCTTTGATAGGGAGACCACTAAAAACTTGAAGGTCATGCCCTCACTTTTCAACTGAGCAGAAAAGAGATTCGGGAAATGTTAAGTTCTGTTTTGAGAGGAGATAGAGAAGCAGTAGGACTTCTCTCGGTGTTGTTACTAGAGTTTGTAGGCCTTTATTGTGCGTAGGCTGTTATGGTCATTTATATGATCTCTGACAGAGTAGAAACAGTCCACAAAAGTCCCTGGCTTGTGCTGTGAGACAGGCCTCCGCGGCTAGACTTATTTAAGTAGCGTTGTGCTTTCATATGATTTTCAAGGAAGGTCAGCATCAAACTAAAACATAGAGTGTATGGGCACCCTGCCTCTAGATAGAAGAGACTTCATGTAAACAAACCAGTAGGGTCATAAAGTGAGAGCCCTCGTTCCTCTACATGAGAGGGCTGTTTTCGGGTGACCTCATTCTGCGCTGCATGGTTGGGCGCAGACTCTGGAACAGCAGTTACTAGTGGCAGCTCCAGATCATTGCGGCAACTTCCTTCTGAGTCACAAGAGGACACTGGGTCCGGGCTGCAGAAGGAGAGAAATTGGCTGTCATTAAAAAGCAAAATGCAGGGGCACCTGGGTGGCTCAGTCGGTGAAGCATCTGCCTTCAGCTCAGGTCATGATTTCGGGGTCCTGGGATCAAGTCCCCACATCAGGCTCCTTGCTCAGTGGGAGTCTGCTTCTCCCTTTCCCTCTGCCCCTCCCCCCAGCTCATGCTCTCTTGCTCTCTTTCTCTCTCAAATAAATAAAATATTTTTAAAAAAAAAATAAAATGCGGAGCACCTGGGTGGCTTAGTTGTTTAGCGTTTGCCTTCGGCTCGGGTTATGATCCCAGGGTCCTGGGATCGAGCCCTGCATCGGGCTCCCTGCTCTGCGGGAAGCCTGCTTCTCCCTCTCCCACTCCCCCTGCTTGTGTTCCCTCTCTCGCTGTGTCTCTGTCAAATAAATAAATAAAATCTAAAAAAAAGGCAAAATGCATTACTCTGTTTTAGTCTATTACCCTTTCTGTGAAATTCTTCCAATAATTTAGCATGAATAAAAAACCTTAAAACATTCTTATTTCATATAATAGAAATTTCCTTTTCAAACAGAATTTCTAAATGATATCACTGTTGATCCCATTTGAAATTTTCTTTCCATTTTCAGTAGATGATAAACCAACCTATAATGTGATTTTGATAACTTATTTGCAGTTTTTTAAATCTCCACAACATATTTGGGAAGATTTAGGCATTGTAACTTTTCTATTCAAAGCAGCCTATCTAAGATGCGCCTTATTTTAACTTAATTTTTCATACTTGGAAAATTTAGATTCCACATTAAACATGGATGAATGATAGAGGTGAGCAGGCTGGGGGGTGTGAGGGCCACTAGGAGTTTCTGAGCTGATTCAGGTAGAGTTTGGAGAGAGAGAAAGTTCAACTGCATGTACACTCCTTTGCCTCATTTTTATGTTTAATGTGATCCTGGAGTTCTGTGTGAGTTCTGAGAGCTGCATCAACACCTGCTCGGCATTCAGAATGCAGATTCTGGGCTGGTAGGTGGCCACAGCCTCAGATGTGGCATGGAGGAGGTAGTGCTGCTGGCGCCGCTGGTGCTAGGGGAGATGATGGCGGAGGGGGAGGTGATGGTGGAGGTGGTGGTGCAGGTGGTAGGTGTGAACAGTCACTCTGCTCTGGCTGTGCCGTCCTGCCCTTTCACACTGCCCATTTTCCTCTCTGTGGCCCATTTCTGATTTGTGGTTACTCCTCCATTTTCTGTGATCATTTCCTGTCATTCTGTCACGTGCAGGTCCCTGAGCTCAGAAAACAGTGAGAACCTGTTGTGGATACTGGTAAGACAGTGAAGTTAGGAATACATTTTTTCCACTTGAGAGAAGTAGGATTGAAATCTCTTCAGTATCAAATACACTCCTACACTTGAAAATAGACTCTGCATTTGGAGTTTGCTCATCTGTAATGTATTTTTAAGATTTGCTTTAGATTTGGAAAGTAATTTTAACTTAGAAACACTTGTCTTATATTTTTCCTCAAATCTGTATGGTTAGAAAAGATTTACCACCTGAGAAAATTGAATGAAGTTGGTTCTAATCAATGTACTATGCAATTTTATTTTTTTAATAATTGACTCTATAAAATGCAAGGGTTTTATATTAGCAATTATTCTTTTTTTTTTTTTTTCAGCTTAAAACCTGTTGTTTCCAATGATACACACATCAAGTTATTTTAGACTTTTTTGGTCATGTAATAGTTTTCTCTGGCTAAAGAAGTCCCCAAATGACTTGTGATTTTGAAGGACTTCTCTTCCCCATGGGGCACGTTCATTTGAATGAAATTCTTCCCACCCCATGACCCCCCCGGCGCTCACACACATGCATGCACACACCCAAATGATGCAAACCAGGCTCTTGTCCCTGTTCTGCTCTGCTGTTTTGTTCAGAAAGTTCAGGCTCATCCGGTATGGATGACTTTCTTAATATTTGAGAAGCATCAATTTTTTAAAGATTTAAGAAATTACATTTTTTTTTAAAGATTTTATTTATTTATTTGAGAGAGAGAGAGAAACTGCATAAGAGGGGAGAGGGTCAGAGGGAGAAGCAGGCTACCCAATGTGGGACTTGATCCCAGGACTCCGGGATCATGACCTGAGCCGAAGGTAGTCGCTTAACCAGCTGAGCCATCCAGGCACCCCAAGAAATTACACATTTCTAAAACCTGCAGTAGTCATTTGGAAATATCTTATAGTTTAACCGTTTGAAATTTGGATGAAATAGTAGTTTAAAAATGATCAAAAGAAGCTCTCATTGTGAAAAGTGGAGACAAGTTTGTTACTTCTGTTGGTAAAAATCCCTGTTTTTAAATTTTTCAGCTGCAAAGAAAAACATACATTTCTTACTGTTCTCTTGTCATGTGGCTTGGCTTTGACCTAAGAATGCATTCCCGTGGAACATTTCTTAGGATAATTACATTGAAGATATTATAATAACAAGCTGTTAGTAATGAAATGTCTGTGACTTACTGATGACTTTAGATTGTTTTACAAAATATTGAAAATAATATTCCTCTTTATGCCATTTCCTAGATGTAGTGGAACCAAAGGAGAGGGGCAAGCTACTAGCCACCCCAACAGCAGCTGAATTGTCCAAAAACTTGTCTTCACCCAGTTCTTACCCATCAGTTGTGAATCAGGGCGGGATGGTAGCTAGCCCTCGCCCCAGTCCCGATGATAGCATGCTATTCACAGATGAAGGGGTTCCAGAGTTTTTGTCAAGAAAGACTTTGGTAGAGTTTCCTCAGAAAGTTCTGCCTCCATTCAGAAAACAGGGTTCGGATTCAGAAGCTCTTCAGGTGAACAGGGGAGGGACAGACGATTCATCATCCTGTTCATCTAGCTCCTCCGACTCAGAGTCTGATGAGGAGGGTGGCGCCTCCAAGGTTGATCCTCAGATGACGAGCAAGGGCAAAGGAGGGCTTCCCAAACCGCAGGCCTCCCGTTCCCTTGAAAACAGAGCCTCCAAAATTGCAACCTCAGCCAAAGAGAAGACCCAGGCACGGCAGGGACAGCCAGACCTCAGCCCTCCAGAGAGACCCCGCCAGGCAAAGAAGAAAGGGCCCACTGTGAAGCCATTAGAGGACAGAAAAGACACTAAACCAAAAACCACAACACCCAAGTTACAAGCAGATAAAGAGTTTATGAAGCAAAATGTCAAGGAAAAACAAATGGAGAAAATATTTAGATCAAGTGAAAAAGATAAAGGAAGTCAAATGCCACTTAAAGTTAAACAAGTCTTACCTGACCATACAAAATCCGTATCGTCTACACAGCTGGCTGGCAGCCCGGCGCCCGTGCAGCTGTCTGAAGGAACCAAAGAAATTAGAGCGGCAGGACAGCTGCACTCACCTCCTGCGACCAGAGAAAGGCATTTGGAAAAACAGGTATTGGAACATGGTGGAGAGGTGGCATTTCCCCCCGTTGACAAGGAAAGTTCCAGAAAGCTGGTAACAGGAGGAATCCTGAAGGCTAAAGAGATTTTGGAAGACCAGGTACCAGGACGACCTCTGAAGCCAGGTCCTGTTCCAAAGGAAGGCGTTTTCGAGGAAAAGACCACAGGGCTGGAGCTTGAGGGAAAAGACGAGATGGCTGTAGAGTCGGTGCCTCGCCTGGAAGAGCCGGATGACACACAGGGTACAGCTTGACTTGTGCTCCCTTGAGAACCTCCTTTTCTGTGCGGGTGGCGGGCCGCTGAAGGCCCATGCGGTGTGCAGAAGCTTCCAGGTAGTCAGCCCCCGCGGTAGAAGCCGGCCCGTCCCGGCGGTCGTGATTGTGAATACTGCACACCTTAGCACAGCCCCTGGGGCACTTTCCGCTTACTCTGCAGGGGAAGTGGGAGCGTTGGGTCATTTCTGCCCCCCGGCACCTCCCTTAACTTTGGAGGCGGTCCACGGGTCCGTTTCGTGACCCTGCCGAGCCTCTTCTCCGCGGAAGGGGTCCCGGGTGACTCCCTTGGGCCGTGCTCGCCCTGCTGGGAGGGTCTGAAGGGCTGCTGCTCAGAGCCTTGCCTTCACATTCCTTAGTGAGAGGCAATCCACGTGTTAGGAATTAGAGCAGGGAGAGACCCAGGGGCAGCCCGGAGCCGCTTCCGTCTTATTTCCACTGGCTGACGTTTCCTTCTCTGATTCACCCGGAAAACACCGTGGGCTGCTTTGTTTTTTCGTACTGAGTTTTTAGGAAGGGCTATTTTGCTGTCATAAACGTTTAGTATTTTATTCCTTTTATGCTGCCCTCTGGCGGTGCACGGTTATAGAGGGCGTGTGCAGTCGGTGGGTCCTGGCGACGCAGGGAGGGCGGGCTCCGGGTTCAGAGCCTGGCTCCGCAGAATGCCTGTAAAATGCATTACTAACAAACCCGGCCCCTTCCTGTTTGCTCCGTAGTCTTCCTAAAGCCTCCCCCTTGCTTGATGTTACGTGATCATTGTTACTGGTTACTGGTTATGTGGACAGAATTTATGTGTTTTCTTCCCTCCATTTTTCTCCCTCTTTCATTAATATGCAAAAGTCCCCATGCTTGCCAGACTGGTCAAAACATCAAGAACCGCATTTCCTGATTGTACTGCTTCAGTCATTCTGCTATGAACTGGAGAGGAAAGCCCAAACCTTCAGGATGATGACAGGGTTTTCACTTGCAAACCATTTTGAAAACAGTTTGCTTCTAATTTTTCACGAACGTGTTCTTTTGCCCGCATCCCTTATGCCCTTTGGAGGCTAAGGCCGCCACCGCCCTGGAGCACAGCCCATTGGCGGGTGTCCCTGTGTCTTCCTGCTCCCGCCGCCTGGCCCCTTGCCCTCTGGCGGGATTGATTTCATACAAGTTTTTTGAACCCACATTGCCCTTCAGTTAACACCATCCCTGTATCTGCTTTGAAGATGTCGCTACCCCGCATTGGGAGTCTCTGCTCCTTGAGATTGGGAAGATGTCAGGTCTGAATAAGACATCGTTTTTGTTTAATACAACTGAACACATAAAAACAAAGCTTTTGATATGAATTCAAATAGGGAAACTATTTACGTTATTTTCTGTGCAGCCCATGTAGAAGTTGGGAGAGTCCCGGTGGCAGAAGTCTAGGATCAGCAGGCACATCACCCGGCCCTCCCGCTACCCCCACAAGCCACACCTCCCGCCTCTTACCGCCTGGCCTGGGGCAGGAGAGCTGCATTTCTTTTGCTTCAACCACACACTTTTAGTTCTACCATTACCAAACATTCTTTGTCCACGAAAAGAAATAAAATCTAGTTTGTATATTTTAATCTGAATCTAAAGTATACCAACAACTTTTTCAGAAAAAGTTGAAAACTATACACCTCATTTCCATTTCCCCTTAAGTTGGTTGTTATGTTATTACAACAGGGTCTATCTAATTTTCTTGTATCCAGAGACTTAACAGGCTTAACTTAAAGCTCCTGCTTTCTGTAAATGGTTTATTTCTAATAGATCTGTTTTTTTTTCTTGCATCTTTAAGTGGCCTGATAGTCCCTTCATAACTGTTATAGGCATTTTCAAAATTCTGTCAAGTACAGGACCTAAAAGTATACAAAGTCAGGTATTAGGACACATCGTAAGAACCATCCCATTGCCCCCATTGTGAAGGCTGTGTGATTTAGAATAATTTTCCTTGATTTGGCTTCTGAAGATCCTTTTGCTTTCACAGGCTTTTCTAATTAGTTTATTTCAGGCAGGGTGTGTGAGGAATGTTGGGTGCGCAGGTGTCTGTGAGCTGTGCCCTGCGGAGGCACTTTCTGTCCCGTGTTCTCACAGGCCTTGCTTTTCCCTACAGAGCCTGCTCAAGCCGCTGGCCTTGCCGAGCCATTCGATAACACCACGTACAGGAACCTCCAGCACCATGACTACACCCCGTACACCTTCTTAGACCTCAACCTGGACCTGTCCAAGTTCAGGATGCCTCAGCCCTCTTCAGGACGGGAGTCACCTCGCCACTGAGCGCTCCCTTGAGAGAGTAAACCTTCCGGTGTCTGGGCAGCAGAAATAAAATCCGCTCCAGTCATGAGGCCTGACGTGTATAATCGGTGTCCCTTTTACCGTGAACAGTGAATTAACAACACTTCTCTGTTTATTCAGCATGCATTTAGAAACATCTGTACACAAGGATTTTTCTCCCATGATCCATAACCTCAGAGAATTGTAGGCAGTTTCCATCACTGTGATCCCACTGTGTTGTGTCCCTGGCCAGTTTAACGTTAATCTGCTTCACCAGCTAGGTGTTGAGAAATGTAATGATAACTTCTAATTTGGTAGGCCTAGTTCTTGATAAAGCAAAATTAGGAGTTTTACTAATTTTAACTACTGTACTGCAAAGGAATTAAACATTAAATATGGCACTTTATTGTTAGAGAAGGAACAGAGTCCTTCTGTTCACCTGAATTAAGTTTGAGATGTAAACTCAGGGAAGTTTTCAGCGGTGGGATTAGGGAGGTGAAAGTTTTGTAGGGTCCAGTAGAGCAGCTCTGTCCCCAGATGGCCACCGCAGACTCTGAGCTATTGTGGCTACACAGGGATTCTGGGTTGGCTGAGTGACCTTCCGACGCTCATGGTAACGTCACTCACATGCCTGGGGGTGTAAGTGGTGTGAACAGGCTCAGGTGTGCGTCGGGCGGTGTGTCTGCACTCGCACCGTGTGGGGACGAAATAAACCATCTGGGAGAAAGTTACAGGTGGAGGTGAGGTTACTCCCCGACCGCAAGAGCGGACGTGGAAGATGGGCGGGTTAGGGCAGCACAGCTCCGCCGGAAGGGGAAGCCCCGCCCCCTCCTCGAATCCGTGTCATTTTCACGGTCCGCTTTGTTCTCCGGCGGCCCTTGTTGATGTCCCCAAACTACATTATCTCACTTCGTTTGAATTCTGGTCCTTGACCTCTAGTCCGTTTACAGCAAACAATATAGTGTATTTGTAATCGCGTCTCACATTTCTGTAATCCCGCATTGCTTATGTTAGTCCCGGTAAGAACAGCGAAATTGAAGACTACTGTTGTGATCATCTGCCTCCGTCTTACTGCTTCTGCGGGCTCAGCACCTCGGTGAGATTCTCATCACATTTTTTAATTGTAAAAGTAGTAAAACCATGTTACCCAATAGAAGGGAAACGGGAAATACCGGGAATCCACCTTGCCACCCTACCCGCACTCCGTTACTAACATTTCCCACGCCTGCCCGCTGGTGGGGGCTGCGGGTGGACGGCGCCCTACGGCACAGAGCTTGCTCTCCTGCGGGGTGTTTTCGTGTCCCAGCCGGCTTCACAAACTGGCCACAGGGACGCGCGTGGGGCGTGCGGCGGGGAGGTGGAGTGCAGAGCCACGGTGCCTTTCCCTGGCCTGCTCCCGCCGTGGGGGCCGGCACTCTTGACCGAACGATGAGTAGGAGTGTATCTTCATTTGCATGCAGTTTTTCCCTGGTCATTTTCCAGTCTCTCCGGGAGCTGGTTCCCTCTCCGACCTCCAAAAACCCTGGAGAGCCAACACGAGGGGCGCTGACCACGGATGTGTGTGTAGGACCCGCTGTGGTGCGTCCACTGGTAGTGCGACGGTGGCCCTCGGAGCCCAGGTGCTGGACCCAGGCTGTTACCCTGCTCTCTCAGCCCTGCCGGAAACGTCTGTGTGACCATAACTCATGCCGTGTTCTGTATTGTTTCCTTAAGATGGATTTCCAGAAACCGATCCCATGAATGATGTGATTCACAAACATTTGTATTGCATCAGTTTACGCAAGGTTTTAAATTTTTTCTTTTTTTCATTTTTCATTTTTTAAGATTTTATTGAGAAAAAGAGAGAGCAAGCGGGGGGGAGGGGCAGAGGGAGAGAGAATCCAAGCGGACTCTCCCTGAGCGAGGAGCCTAAGGAGCTTGAGCAGGGGGGTGGGGGCTCGATCCCATGACCCTGAGGTCATGACCTGAGCTGAAGCCAAAAAGCCTTCGCTCAACCAACTGAGCCACCTAGGCACCCCTCCACAAGGCTCTTAAACCAGTTTAATAGGTTTGAGTTAAAGTAATTATTTTATTTCCTTTTGGATTTTCCCTGTCACCTGAACTGTGGCATCTTTCTGGATTTTTGCTCTCTTCCACCTATTAAAATAAACACCCTTGGACTGAGAGGATAGTACCTACAGCAGAAGTCCAGCCCTCGCTTATCACGTATTCTTGTCCTAATGTTGACTGGCAGCTGGTTGATAAACCCAGCAGATGATTGTGTGGCTTTTCTGATTCTGCTTCCAAGCATGTGCTTCTTCATGTGTGAATGGTTGGTGCTCTGCCTGTCTCTCAGCTAGCATCCAGAACCCAAGGAGGTGCTCCTCAGCTCACAGCTGGCCACCCAGCGCCATCCTGCAGCGGCCCCATACCTTGCACGTGGGAAGCCATCAGACGTTTGTAAAATGAGTTCACCAGCACCACAGAGCTTACTGCACCCTCAGGCCTGACACGGGGCGTGTCTTCCTGGAAAGCAGAGCCGGCAGGTTTTCTGTGAAGGCAGGAGAGGGAATATTTGGGGGCTTGCCCCATGCAGTCACTGCTGTGCGGTCTTGTGTTCTTAAAATCCTTTCAAAAATGTGAAACCCATTCTCAGCTGTAGGCCTTTCGCAATGGCAGAGAGCAGGGGTTTCCGAGGGGCCACAGTATTGAAGGGGCTTCCAGAGGCTAACTTAACACAAGGGCGGGCTAGACACTCAGATCGCTGGTATGTATCAGGTGCTCAGCACCCAGCTTCTACCGCCTCCTCTCCCTGACCACCGTCCCTTTTCCCTCCACCCGTCTATTATTCTAGAAAGGATCTGAAACACAGACTAAGGTGTAAGAATTAACTGCTAACGTGGGGTTCCTTCCAGAGCGATGTCACTCTCCTGGGCCTGTAACCAGCACTGGTCTAAATGCCCACCGTATGCTAGGCCTGGGTCTGGGCCATGGGTTCAAAGACAGTGAAGACCTCTCCCAAGCCCCAGCCTCGGGAAGGAGGCACATGGAAAGTCATGCGAGGTGATGTGCGGAGACTAATAGCAGAGGTGCTGTCTGGGGAAGAGAGGAAGCTGGGTATTGATCAGAGAAAGCTCTGTGGGACAAGATGTCCACCCCAGATGTTGACAGGTGACCAGGAAGTCCCCAGGGTGGTCTTAAAGGTGTTGGGATGGAAATATGCAAAGACCCGGACGAGGATCCTGCTGCAGGCCACGGTTTGAGAGGGGACACACAGCAACGATGGGGGCTGAATCATGAAGCTTGGGCTCTGTGTTAGGTAGCTCGGCCGCCATAACAAAACACCATGACCGGGGGCTTCAGCAACAGAAGTGTGTTGTCTCTCAGTTCTGGACATCAGAGATCAAGGTACTGGCTGAGGCAGTAGATAAGGTCCCTGTTCATGGCTTGTGGATGGCCACCTTCTTCCTGTGTCCTCACACTGCAGGGAATGGGCGTGAGCAAGCTCTCTAGAGTCTCTCTTAATGGGAGCCTAACCTTCTTGAGGGCCCCACCCTCAGAACCTCATCCAACCCTAGCTTCCTCCCAAAGGCCCCACCTCCAGTCACCAGCACATTGGGGTTTAGGGTGTCAACATAGGGGGGAGACACAAAAATTCAATCTTAATAAAAACCTAATTTTTCTTAAAGCTTTTGTTTACAAATCTTATCAACCTATTTATAAATAAATTCGAATTTTAATGAACATTGCTAAACTTAAAAAGTCAATTTTATTGGACATGCATTTCTTAGTGAAATGTATTGGAACTTTTTTTTTTCAGTTAGTTCCTATATCCATGGATGCATATTACTTAAGGTTAGAAGGGGTTCAATGAAAATTAACAGCAAAAAAAAAAAAAGTCTAGACCAATTATCAAGGATGGATTCAGGTTTTGTGGGGCCTGAAGCTCATAGAATTTGGAGGCCTCTTTTTTTTTTAAGATTTTATTTATTTAATAGAGCGAGAGAGGGAACACAAGCAGGGAGAGCGGGAGAGGGAGAAGCAGGCTTCCCACTGAGCAGGGAGCCCGATGCGGGGCTCGATCCCAGGACCCTGGGATCATGACCTGAGCCGAAGGCAGACTCTTAACGACTGAGCCACCCAGGCGCCCCCCCCCCAATTTTTTTTTAAAAAGGATTTTCTACTGAGTAGCTTCTGTTCCATGTGCTTCAAAACCTGCGCACACATTCCGCGCCCCCGCCCAGGTACTTCTGGTGCCAAGGTCTCAGGACACTGCCCCATCACATTTGTGGCCATGCCACACGTTCATAGCCATGCTGCGCATTCCTGGTCACGTGACATGGTCATAGCCGTGTTTGCGATCACATATGTGTTCATACCACGCTATCCCCTCTGGTCACCACCTTCACATTGGAGTGCCTGGCGAGTCCACTCAGTGGGAACCAGGAATACGGAAACCATTCCCACACCAGACAGCTATCAGCAGCTTCGCTACCCAGGGGAGTCAGTGTGCACCCATAAATACACCCCACTAAGCCCAGACTAAGTGTACACCCCCGGGCAGGCAGGTCCCAACACACCCCAGCCACTCCAACACCAGACAGGGCAAATGGGCCTGACCACGCTGGAGTGGAGAGAGGAGGTGGTCTGCAGTGATTGGGATCTGCATTTGCAAATGTGACACTGGGTGACCGTGGGAAGCCTTGGCCTGAAGCTTGTCTCCGTAGCCCCACTTCCCGTGGGGAATGCCCCCACGGGGCAGGAATAAGTGTCCCACTTGCTCACACTCAGGGCTTAGTGATGGCCAAGGGCATCTTCACACTAAAAGCCACAGCACTCCCTTATGATGTTGATCTACATCTAACCTGGACACGTAGGAAGGAATGAGCGACAGCAGGCAAGATTGCCCCACATCAAAAGTGAATATGGAGGGGCACCTGGGTGGCTCAGTCGGTTGAGTGTCTGCCGGCTCAGGTCATGATCCCAGGGTCCTGGGATCGAGCCCCGCATCGGGCTCCCTACTCGGCGGGAAGCCTGCTTCTCCCTCTCCCACTCCCCCTGCTTGTGTTCCCTCTCTCGCTGTGTCTCTCTCTGTCAAATAAATAAAAAAATCTTAAAAAAAAAATCTTAAAAAAAAGTGAATGCGGATTCAATTCTCAGTTGGCAAAAATGAATGCTGTTTCCCCCACAAGTCTGGAGAACCCACAAAACATTCCACGGGCCCCGATTCTGTGCCTTTTACTTGAGGATGTTACCGTGATCTGTCAGAAGTCAGTGTGGACTTTTCCCCGTCTCCCTGAAATCACAGACCACACGCAGCCCAGACTCGGTCAGTGAGCACACATGCTTCCTTGTGGCGAAATGGCAGAAGATGCCCCTGGGCTGGTGTTCCCCGCATGCTTTCTGCAGATATTGGATGCTACTCGAGCTCTGTGGCCGACGGACAGTGCCGTGAGGGTTCTTCCGTGTCTGCTCGGCTGTCTGGGCACTCCTCACCCTCTCCCTAACAGGAGATGCAAGAGCCACTCTGACCGCCGATCTCACACCCGCGGCCCCGGATGCACAGCACCCTGCCACAGGCTGAAACATCCAGGGGTCACAGCTCACTTTATTCTCAACAGAAATACATATGTGAGGCCAGGGAGGACAGCTCCACCATGGGGTCAGGGTGCCCTAATTCCGGGGGCTTCCTCCAACATTGGGAGGTGCTGCTTTACGTGGTGCCCCAGAAACGTATACATCTCGGGGCTGATTCAGCCAGGTCAGCTGCTACATGGGTGAAAAGTCAGCCTGCCTCCCATAGTGAGAGGAGGCTGCTGGGGGGGGACAGGGGTGGGCCCTCCAGGGCCTCAACTGTGCCGGCAGAGTACAGCGGAAGATGAGGGGTGCAGACTCATTCCCTCCGAACTCCCTGGGCCGTGCATCCTATAGCATAGTACAGATACCTCTCATTTATCCAGGGTTGGGCGCTTGCAAATCCAGTACTAACCTAAGTCACAGTGGGAATCAAACAGGAATGTTGGCAACAAACCGCCTTCCTCGGCCACTGTGGGTGGAGGTGAAGACCGTGGGACAGGCATCCCAGAAGGCAGGCTGTTGGGCTCCGTGAAGAAGCAGCTTTTCGTACCCAAAGAGGATGAAATGTCTCTCCTGTCGCCCCCACCTGCTGGATCCCCAGCCCAGCAGGGACGCAGCAGGGGGTTCAAATCGGGGGACAGAACATAGCCAGGGGCAGGCGTGCCAGTCTAATGTCTCAGGCACCCAGCAGCTTGCAAACGCATGAAAGGGGCGAAGGTGGGAAGAGAGGAGGGAGGTTTCTCAGCTCTGTCACCGGCAGTCGAGGCCTGACCCCCGCCTGGACTCCCTTGGCAGGAGCGCCAAGTGGCTGAGGACTCCCCCCGGGGCAGGACCAATCCTTCCACGTTGGCACCCACTAGCTCTTTTTCTTTCTTTCTTTCTTTCTTTCTTTCTTTCTTTCTTTCTTTCTTTCTTTCTTTCTTTCTTTCTTTCTTTCTTTCTTTCTTTCTTTCTTTTTCCTTTCTTTCTTTTTTCTTTTCTTTTCTTTTCTTTTCTTTTCTTTTCTTTTTCTCTTTCTTTCCCTGGTTTTGAAATCTCACAAAATCCAAGCTAATCAGAGCCCAGGTTGCAAGTATCTCTTGAAGTTTTTAGTTCATCGGAAGCCTTGCCAAGGTTTTTATTTTTAAGTGTGGGGCTTAAAATATCCCCTCCTCAGCTCCAAGCCAGCCAGGGGAAGCCAAAATAAAACACCATCTTCTTTGGAACATATGGCAAGTCACTGCAGCCGGAATAAGGGAGAAATCAGAAGAGAAAGGATGTTCTGGTACAAAATAAGAATGTAGGTTTAATGCCTGGAAATATGCAAAGCTTTGTGCCACCAAGTGCTGTTTTCTGAGTGTGAAAATGTTAACTACAGAGTTTACGAGAAGAAGAAAGGGGGCAAAGGCATTCCTGAAAACTGACCAGGACCCCGTCTGAGACCCGCGCGCAGGAAGGGCCCGAGCGAGGCTCCGGTGGCTGTGGGATGCAGCAGAACCATTCCACGCTGCCCTCAGCGAGGTGCTTCTGCAGGAGGAGCCCCTGCCTTGGCCTGCACGGTTCTTAAAGCAGTTCCCTTTCTTTCTCCTGCCTTTCGGGTCCCCCCTTCGTCCCTTCTCTAAAGCATCCCGCTGCTATCAGCAGACACACACGGTTGCAAACTAAGGTCATCTGCACTCAGGGGGTGCAGCTCACGGAGCTCATGGTGCTTGAACTGTTTTTAAGGCTTATTTTTCAGCAGCTTTTGACGTTCTCTGTATTTTTCCCCCCAGTCTTTTGGTTATTTAACCTAAAACCATAATTCTCTTTCCATGCTCTTAGCATTCTGGGGGTTTCCATTTCTCTCTTGTCTTTTCAGCGAATGCTGTATTTATTATTGTTGTTCTTAAAGAGCTGACAGTGCAGAGTAGGACATTTTATGTAGTGTTACTGGAGAACAACGTTTTAGATATTCGAATTTATTATTGGAGTTAGAGTGTCATTAGAAAAAAATGCATACGCCAAAGGAGACTGTTGATAGTGTAATCGTAGAGGTTTCAGGTTAATATATAATGTATAAGTCTGTGTAATGGATAGTTTTTATTATTCATAAAATTTTCAAATGACTCGCAGATGTGCACCCCGCAGCTGTTCTCCCCTCACTAATGGCCTTAGGCTCTGACTCAGAGAGGAGTTTCGTGCCAAAGGATTCTGGCAGCGACTACGGTCCTTGTGATATTCCCAGGGAGGAAACCATTCATTGTCAGCAGGGGTGATGATGACAGACCAATAAAAGGCGGAATGGGGAGGAGCCGGTGAGGACAGAAGACCTGACTGGGCATGTTCAGAAGGCTGTTTTCGAGCTGCTTTCGAAAAAAACGTATTGTCTTCAAAAGTCTTTCCAGTGATTTACCTGAGTCTGCTTCTATCTACAAAGTCTGCTCTTCCCCCCAGGACAAATCCCAGTGGCCCACCAGCACAGGCTCGGGGACAGAGGGCCTGAGGACAGAGGCCCGAGGGCACCTGGCCCCTGCCTCCTCTCCTCAGGGGCCTCCGCTGGCCTGTCCTCTCACCTGGACCTGGTCTGACCAGAACCCCTGGGGCGTCTCTGTGACAACCCTCAGTGCTGGGCAGGTGGCCCCTGCTCCCAAAGGGCCCCCACCACCTCTCACCAGCATGGGCTGCTTTCTGCTGCCCCTCCCCATTCCTGGGAGCTGGCCAGGGCCAGGGGCATACAGAGCGCCCTCGGCTTCAGGCATCTGAAAACACTTTGTCGGGGTGCTGGCTTGGGGCTGTGGCCAAGGGATGCTGTGGTGTTAGTTCTTAACACAAGGTGATCAAGAGCTGGGAGTCCATCCAGAGAGGGCAAGAGGAGGGAGCAGTTCCCAGAAGCCAAGGGGGCAGACAAATGCCAGAGGCGTGGCAGTGGGGCAAGGGACACTGCACCCATGGGGACCTGGGCCTGAGCACCACCTTACTTTCCTCCTACCCTCTGAAATCTGGCAGAACCTCCCGTTGGCCAGCCCACCTGGAAGCCGGAAGGAGGGAGCCCAGGGAGCAGCCGGCACTCAGGTCCAGAGCAGGAGGGAGGAGGGTGAACAGACCTGCAGGCGCCGGCACCTCTGTCTTCCCTGGGGACCCAGGACCAGCCTTCCTCCTTAAAACTGTTGGAGTGCCTTGGAGAGTCTGGAAGGGGCACCTCTTCCAAGGGATAGTGGGCACCTCCAGGGACATTGAGAGTATTTCCATTCTTATATTGTTATTTATTTGCTTCTATATTTGAGCTTCTAACAGTGTGTATGTTGTCCCATAATAAAATCGAATACACCTGTTTGAAAACATAAAGCAGCAGCACAGGGAAACGCGCCATAGCAGCTGAACCATCCCCAGTCCGTGCTCCCACTCTGACCAGGCCCCCGGGGAGCTGCGCCGAGACCCGGGGCCGGGTGCAGGCCCGACCGCTGACCAGCCCACAGTGCACACTACGCTGGCTCGGGGTGCTCCTGCTGGGACAGGCAGTGTGATCCTGAGAACCGGCTCCCGGGCTTAGTGCAGACTCCACAGCCCCCGCACCCCAAACTGCCCTCACTCCAGACACCAACTGCACTTCGGGGGTTCCAGGCCTCTCATGCTTCTGACCGACTGGCTACAAATTCGAGAAACCTCCCACCCCCTCCAGTTCAACCATTTGCCAGAACGCCTCACAGAACTTAGGAAAGCACTGTAATGGTGGTTATAGTTTTACCATAAAGGATACCGTAAAGTCCGGACGGGCCTCGAATGCAGAGCTTCACGCCATCCTCCCGGCACATCCCTGGGTTCCCAGCTGGGAAGGGGGCCTGTGGGATCGCTGGTCACATGGCGGAGCTCAATCTCCAGCCCCTCTCCTCCCTGGAGATCAGAAGCTCCACCTGGTATCACTTGGCTCAAAGTCCCAACCCTCTAGTCCATGTTGATCTCTCTGGCAGGAAGGGCTCACATCCTGAAGCTTTGTAGGGGTCATTGGTCACCTCCATAGCATAAACTCAGGTGTGGTCTGACGGTTTGGAGGCCCCCTCCCAGGAACCCGTGACAGAGACCTGCCAAATTCTTCCTGTTACGCGACACCAGCTTCCCAGTGGCACAGCCAGGGACCAGAGGGGCCACGTGAAAGCCACAGCCCCGTGGGAAGCCAGAGGCCGAGGACGTGTCTGGCAGTGCTCCCCTGACGGGCACCCATGGGTACCCAGAGCTCAAAAATTGGTCAGGAGAAAACCCAGACATCTGATTCTTCGGGGGAGATGGTGTTGGCTGTAAATTCTGGCGGGGATGCGGGCATTCTCAATGGAACAACAAAACCAAGTAGGGTCTGCTCAGAGGTGCAGGTGACCAGAAGGTCCCACATTTATTCTTTATGACTCCATGTTTGGAGTAAACTCTTTTAACTTACTTTTTTTAAAACTTTTTTTTTTTAAGATTTTATTTATTTATTTGACAGAGACACAGCGAGAGAGGGAACACAAGCAGGGGGAGTGGGAGAGGGAGAAGCAGGCTTCCCGCGGAGCAGGGAGCCCGATGCGGGGCTCAATCCCAGGACCCCGGTATCATGACCTGAGCCGAAGGCAGACGCTCAACCGAGCCACCCAGGCGCCCCATCTTTTAACTTATTTAAATATTTATAGACTGAGATAAATCTATGTTCTTAATCTGTTTGAATATCTTTGTCACAGCTGACATCATGTAGTTGGTGACAAGCTGTGTATGTAACTAAGCAGATCATTTCGTGGGACAGTTTGCTTCTGTTCTGAAGAGCAGGGTGTTGGGGTGGAGGGAGACCCACTCCTGGTTCCTGTCTTCCCCCATGGACTCAGGCGAGGTCCTGCACTTCGCAGTGCCTCTACGTCCCCATAAGATGGAATTGATACCACTTTCTCCTACTGCCCATAATTTTACAGCTGAATGATGAGTACGCAGAGGTTCATTATACTTTTCTCTCTGTTTTTGTGCATGTGAAAATTTCCAAACTAAAAGGTAAAATAGTAATAATAATAATAATAATAATAATAATGCCCTCCCGTGTCTACTGCGCAGGAATGCCAGAACGTTCAGCACTGTCCTCAGAGTACCTTTGCCTCTTGGAGAAGGACACCATGTAAATACATTCTGAGTTATTGCTCTGTGGCCCTCAAATGATTGTATCACCCCTGGAGGTATCATTGACAAGGAGACAGAAAATAGATTAGGACCCAGGGGAAGAACGGCTATGAGACACGAAGATAAAACTTCCAAAGCCTTGGATGCTACGCGGAGGATTTCGTCTTAGTATGACAAACTGGGCAAATCAGTGACATAGGAAGTAAATCTGCAATATATCAAAAATATGTTGCCCAGTAGCTGACAATTTATTTCTGGAGCTCCAAATATGTCACATTTCCAGGCTCATAAATAATAAATAATAAATTTTTATTTATAAATGACCGGTTCCCAGAGGCAGATGAGCAGGCTGAATGAAAAGATGCTGCTGGAGAAGCTGGTTGATTTCCACCAGCGGACTCAGGTCGACATGTGGTGGTTTTTCCCAGTTTGGAGAATTGCTGAGCCAGTGAGAAAAGCCGATACCTTTAGGAAACTGTGCCTGTCATAACTCGAAGTCGAGGTTGTGAAAAGTGCATCTGGGGTGCACGCAATGGCAGAGCCCTGAGATGCGGGCTGTTAAGGTTTGCACATTAGTAAAGATTGACAAACGCGTCCCTACTTGGAAGATGCGCATTTGAGAAGACATCGCAGCTGGCTTCCTACAAACCCCAGAGCTTTCTGTAGTAGTATAAAGAGAATTATCTGGTGTGAAACATCTTGAAAGGAAAAGAATGCCTCCTCACGATGTCAGGGGCACCCCTCAAAGACCTGGGTGATTGCTGGTCTGCACAGACCACGGCGCTGGCTGAGGAGGGGAGCGCACGCGGGTGTTCAGCTGGGCTTCAGCAGCCGGGATCCAGAACTGCTTGGAGAAATGACAGTCATGAAGAAAGGCAATATGGATGTTGCTGAAAGTGGGAAGAAAAATGTATGCAAAGTTATTCCATAGCTCCAGGCCTCCCGAATTTTTTTTTCTTTTTTAAACATAGAACAAGCCTGAGTATACAGCAGTGTTTGGTAATTCAGGATTGCTGATTGTTTTAAGGAGACGGGGAGTGGAAGCTTATCTTTGTTAGCATACCCTTTGGCCTTGAGAGAATAAGATTGTGGAAATAAGGCTTACACGGGATCTTTAAGTCCGTAAGAAGTACCTTTTTTTTTTTTTTTTTTTTTTAGTAATCTCTACCCCCAACATGGGGCTCAAACCCATGACCTGAGATCAAGAATGGCACGCTCTTCCGACCGAGCCAGCTAGGCGCCCCGGTAAGAAATAACCTTTAAAAAGACTTTGCAAACTTCTACATGTAATTAGCAAAAGCTAGGTTAATTATAAATGATTCCATCCTGGTGTTAAACAAACCTTCTAAAGATCCTTATTAGGCAAGAGCATGTGTCCCTGGTTCATACTGAACAAAAGTAGGAAAGGGGACGCCCAGTTAACCGTGAAGAGCACTAGCCAGGAGGAGGACCTGGACTCCGTCTTTACTGTGCCTTGAACTTGTCTAGACGGGTTTCTCCCCATAAAAGGACCCAGAGAGTTTCCCTCCAGCTCTAGAACTCTGTGAGCACATTCTGTTTTCTGGAAACAGAATCTCTCCACGGAATCTGACTACTATTTGCACCTAACAAAAGTACGTGTTTGAGATATGTAATAATGGGGAGGCAAGGGAAGAAGCGGGCCATGTAGCCTGATGAGCAGCAAGCCGGACAGACACACAGCCACCATGGAAGGCGTGCTGTCAGACCAGCCCACGGGTCCAGCCCAGGCTTTGTTCTTTCCTTTTTTCTCACTGAAAATTTGTTACAGAAACAGCAGCTCTGTCCTCTGATGTCTCAAGAGACAGTAAACGTTCATTTTAGCAAGATCAGGAAAACAGCCAAGAAGGAGGGGCAAGAAGAAAAAGGAAAATTTTGGGCATGATGTGCCTCGTTGTGCTAACTTTGGGCTGTCCCAAGTGCAGGAGGGCAGTGCGTCAGCTCCATCTCCCTCATCCCCTGGGCATCCATCCGCAGCCTCCGCAGACGAAAACAGTCGATCTGGATCCCTGCAAGGGCCCGAGCGGCCAGCTGGTGGGCAGGACAGCAGGAGGGGGGCCTGCAGTGAGGCCGCCACCTCTGTGTCCCCCAGTCCTCCTCCAGGCAGCAGTGCCTGAGCTCTGGGGACCTGCACGAGCAGGAGGGCAACTTCACACCGCCCATTGTGGGCAGACAGGAAGCAAGAGGCAGGATTTGAAGGCACGTTTTCTGAGGCTGACCCTCAATTGCATAATCCTTCCCAGAAGAAGCATGGGTGGGTGAGTGGCTAACCTGGACACAGGCCTTCCAGGACCATCCCACAGCAGCCTTGGCAGTTCATGGTGCCTGCCTGCTCTCCTGGTGGCCTCAATGTGCCATCATAAAGGCCTAGATAGAAATGAAAAGGGGTACTGTATCAGTTAGGGCTCTCCAGAGAAACAGAACCAATAGATGGAGATGATAGATAGATAGATAGATAGATAGATAGATAGATAGATAGATAGATAGAGATAGATGGGTTCTAAAGAATCAGCTCATGCCACTGCAAGTGCTGACAAGTCTGAGACTTGCAGGGCAGGCCAGCAGGCTAGAAAATCTGGTAAGAGATGATGTTGCAGCTCGGGGCACCTGGGTGGTGCAGTCGCTTGAGCATCCAACTCTTTTTTTTTTTTTAAGATTTTATTTATCTACTTGAGAGAGAGAGAGAGAACAAGCAGGGGGAGGAAGAGGGAGGAGAAGACTCGCCACTGAGCAGGGATCCCGATGCGGGGCTTGATCCCAGAACCCCAGGATCATGACCCAAGCTGAAGGCAGACGTCCAACTAACTGAGCCACACAGGCGCCCCAAGCATCCAACTCTTGATTTCAGCTCAGGTCATGATCTCAGCGTTGTGAGATCAAGCTCCACATGGGGCTCCAGGCTCAGCCTAGAGTCTGCTTGAGATTCTCTCCCTCTGCCTCTGCCCTTCCCTGCCTACCCCCTCTCAAATAAATAAATAAAATCTTAAAAAAGAAAGAGAGAGAGAGATGATGTTGCAGCTTGAGTCCAAGGCCAAAGGCTGTCTGCTGGTAGAATTCCTTCCTCCGGGGGGACCTGTCTTTGCTCTCAAGACCTTCGACTGATGGGATGAGGCCCACCCACATATGCAGGGTAATCGGCTCTAAATGTTTTTTGGGTTTTTTTTAAGATTTTATGTATCTGACAGAGACACAGCGAGAGAGGGAACACAAGCAGGGGGAGTGGGAGAGGGAGAAGCAGGCTCCCCGTGGTGCAGGGAGCCCGATGCGGGGCTCGATCCCAACACCCGGAGATCACGACCTGAGCTGAAGGCAGACGCTTAACGACTGAGCCACCCAGGCACCCGTGATCTAAATGTTAATGACATCTAAAAGAAACCATCACAGCCACATCTAAACTGGTGTTTGACCAAACATCTGGACCCCATGGCCCAGCCAAGTTGACATGTGACACTAATCATCACAGGTTCCAAAGCTGAGGAAGTACCACCCCACCCCAGGGCAGCTAAGCCCGTGCCTGGAGCCAGCTGCACACCCTGTGTCATTTCACAGTTCCTGCCTGTTGTGCTTCCTTCCACCCGTCTACACACGTCAGCAGCCCCCCTTCAAGTGGGCCGTGTGCACGTCTGGCTGTGTGTCCAGGACCCCAGCCTGCTTCTGTTGTGTAGCATGGTCTGCCCTGCCTTTGGTTATTATGTTTTGACTGATCATTGGCCTAGTCAAGAAATCCTCTTTCTCGCTCTCTGTCTCTTTTTAAACATACAACAGAATATTATTCAGCCTTAAAAGGGAAGGAAATTTTGACCCATGCCATAATGTGGGTGAACCCTGCAGACACCATGCCAAGTGCAATAAGCCAGTCACGACAGGGTGAAGGCTGCATGATTCCACTCGTATGAGGTGCCTGGAGGAGTCACAGAGACAGAAAGGAGGACCGGGAGTACCAGGGGCAGGGAGCACAGAGCCTCTGCTCCGCCGGATGGAAGCGCTCTGGGGATGGAGGAGGCAGTCATGTCGGCACCACAATGAGCATGGTGCGCTCAAGGTCACTGCCTGCTTACAAAGACTCAAAACAGCAAACTTCATGTTACGTGTAGTTCATCATAAGTGTGGGAAGTAGTTTCCAAAAACTTGGGGATTTTTAGTTATCTCTCTATCACCGATGGTAGTTTAGTTCCACTGAAGGGTGAGAACATGCCCTGGATGACTTAAAATCCTTTTGAATTCCTTGAAACCGGAGTGCCCTCACTGGCTCGCTCCATCCTAATGTTGGTGATCGTGTTTCGACTGTTCATTGACTTCATCAAGAAGTGATCTCTTTGAAGAGCCGGCTTCTATCAGATTACAGAATCGGGTCAGTTGGAGAATTGCTGGAGCAGACACGACATGACAGTATTGGAACAATCCCTGGCGTGGGCTGCGTGTGACCCTGGAGTGGTGCCTAAAAACTCAACACCGATTAGAATGAAAAGCAGGCGAGATTGAGGGTGGCGTGTGACACCCAGCACAGGACCTTGCAGCTTGCAGGCTCCCAATGACAGATTCGTAAGCAAGTGAGCCATGTCAATGACGAAAAGAAAACCCTGAAAAGAGATCCTGCTGAAAAAAAAAATTAGAAATCAATTCAAACAACGTCACTCTTCTGGGTGACACTAAAGTCCCACCAGCTGGGGCGCCTGGGTGGCTCAGTTGGTGAAGTGTCGGATTTCGGCTCAGGTCATGATCCCGGGGTCCTGGGATCGAGGCCTGTGTGGAGCCTCACAATCAGCGGGGAGTCTGCTTCTCCTTCTGCCCCTCCCCCTGTTTGTGCTCTCTCTTTCTCTCAAATAAATAAAATCTTTAAAAAAAAAAAAAAGTCCCACCCGCTGCTCTGAAAGTGTGGTCTGTGGCCACGAGGACTCCCCAGGACCCATTCAGGGGGTCTGTGTGCTCAGAACTATGATTATAGCGACACCGAGATGCTACAGGCGCCATGCTGGCTCAGGAGCAACAGCGGGTGAAATCACGGGCTCCTCGGCGCATCCAGGCAGTGGCATCACCTGTCACTGCTTGCCATGTTCTCTGCATCTGCTCCCACTTGTCATCAGAACAGGATGGTTTCTCCAAGGATGTCCTGATGAAACAGAATTTATTCATTAACTGTAGTAAGGCTTGACCACTGAATACGCAACTTTTAAGATTCTGTGTGAGGAAATGGACCGTGCACGCCAGCTTCCTCTGCTGCAGAGCCAAGTACTGGGACTGCGTGCAGGAAAGCTTGTTGGAGGGTCTGCGCTGCGTTAGCTGCTGTTTCTTCATGGAACACCACGCTTAATTGAAGTAACAAGTGTCAGACAAACTTTTGCTCATTAGGCTTAGGGATTCAGCAGACATTTTCTTAAAAATGAACAAAGTAAGTTCGCCACTTCAAGGCAACCAATGGACAGTATTTGCTCCCAAATGGTAACGTTCAAGCTTTGATAAAAATTAAAATTCTGAAAAACTTGTATCTGTCGCTGTGAACTTGATCACGTCCCAGTACTTGAAGATGTTTCTGATGAGGCAGGTGGTGATTTTTTATACCGTCTAGTGAAATGTATCAACACTTGTAGTATCTGTACAACTCAGTGGATTAATGTTTTTTAAATGATGGAGTGGCCGTGTGACGGAGTGGGTAATAGGTCCATCTGAAGTGCCGGAGAGACCAGTGGATTTTAGGCTAACAGCATGAAGCTCCACGCACCTTTCAGAAACATCTCTGTCTAGGTTTTGGTGGAGTGTCTATATAAATATTCCTCCGCCTTCCAGCTACATGTCTCCACGAGGCCAAATTTCTTCACACATGTCAGCTAAAACAATATACCATGACAGACTGAACACAGAAGCAGATACGAACATCCAGCCGGCTTCTCTTAAGCTACACGTTAAAGAGACTTGCAAGAATCTGAAACAATTTTATTCTTCTTACTAATTATTTTTTAGAAGTATTTTTCGTAAAATACACTATCTTAGTAGAGAGTAATATGGAATAGTTTTCTTAATGAAATCTTAAATAAATGAATAAAAAATATTTTAAAAGCGATTTCTTGGTTTTACTCTCGAATGCCGTATGCGTTCTTGAGGCTAAAGCCTGCAGGAGGAGCGGTGGGGCAGTCTCTGGCTGGGAGAGCTCAGGACGGGGTGAAGGGCCTTGTTCCAGCTGCTCTGGGGAATGTAAGTCTAAATTTCCCAATTCTTCATATTTAGGAAATGCCTATCTTATAAATTTAACCTCTGGAGTATTTCAGAAGGTAGGAGGGGAAAGAGAGAGCACTAAAGAAGCTCAGAACCAAGTGGTCTTTAAAAAATCATTGATATCATTGCACACCCACTAGAATGGCTACTACAAAGACAAAACCAGAAAACAACCAGTGTGATAAGGATTTGGAGAAATTGGAGCCCTCGTGCACTGCTGATGGGAATGTGAAATGGTGTATCCACAGTGAAAAACAGGATGGCAGTTCCTTAAAAAATTAAAAATAGAACTACCATATGATCCAGTAATCCCACTTCTGGGTATATACCCAAAAGAATTGAAATCAGGGACTCACGAATTGGAACAGATATTTGTATATCCATGCTCTTAAAAACAGTTTTTTGTAGAGATTTTATTTATTTGATACAAAGAGAGTGCACAAGCGGGGGGGGGGGGGCAGAGAGAGAGGGAGAAGCAGGCTCCCCACTGAGCAGGGAGCCCAACGTGGGACTCGATCCCAGGACCCTGAGATCTTGACCTGAGCCAAAGGCAGATGCTTAACCAACTGAGCCACCCAGGCGCCCCTTAAAAACAAATTTAAAAAATTCTTCTGTATACCCATGTTCATGGAAGCATTATTTACAATAGTCAAGGGGTGAAAATAACCCAAGTGTCCACTGATAGATGAATGGATAAGCAAAATATAGTATATCCAGACAACGAAATATTATTCAGCCTTAGAACAGAAAGAAATCTACAGTGAAAACTATGTCATTGATGAAAGAAATTGTAGAAGACAGAAAGATGTGGAAAGACATTCTGTGCTCCTGTAAAATATCCGTATCACCCAAATAAACAGGCAAGATTCATGCCCTATCAGATGCAAACCCCATTCAAATCCCAATAGCATTGTTCACAGAAGAGAACAATCTTAAATTTTGTATGGAACCACAGAAGATCTTGAATAGCCAAAGCAATCTCGAGAGAGAATAAATCCAGGGGCGCCTGGGTGGCTCAGTCAGTTAAGTGGCTGCCTTCAGCTCAGGTCATGATCCCAGGGTCCTGGGATCGAGCCCCACGTCTGGCTCCCTGCTCAGCAGAGAGCCTGCTTCTCCCTCTCCTCTGCCTACTTGTGCTCTCTATCTCTCTGTCAAATAAATAAAATCTTTAAAAAAAAAGAGAGAAAGAATAAATCCAAAGGTAACACCCTCCTTGATTTCAAACTATATTACAATGTTATACTAATCAAAACGGTATGTCATTAAGTGTCTGCCTTTGGCTCAGGTCATGATCTCAGGGTGCTGGGATCGAGCCCCACATCGGGGTCCCTGCTCGGCGGGAAGCCTGCTTCTCCCTCTCCCACTCCCCCTGCTTGTGTTCCCTCTCTCACTGTGTCTTTCTCTGTCAAGTAAATAAATAAAATCTTAAAAAAAAACACGGTATGGTAGTGGCATAACAACAGACACACAGATCAGTGAAACAGAATAGAGAGCCCAGAAATAAGGCCATGCATATTAGATTAATTAATTTATGACAAAGGAGGCAAGAATATACAATTGGGAAAGCTGGACAGTGAAAGAGGAAAGAAAGAAAGAAAGAGAGAAAGAGAGAAAGAGAGAAAGAGAGAGAAAAAGAGAAAGAAAGAAAGAAAGAGAAAGAAAGAAAGAAAGAAAGAAAAAGAAAGAAAGAAAGAAAGGAAGAAAGGAAGGAAGGAAGGAAGGAAGGAAGGAAGAAAGAAAGAAAGGAAGAAAGGAAGGAAGGAAGGAAGGAAGGAAGGAAGAAAGAAAGAAAGGAAGAAAGGAAGGAAGGAAGGAAGGAAGGAAGGAAGAAAGAAAGAAAGGAAGAAAGGAAGGAAGGAAGGAAGGAAGGAAGGAAGAAAGAAAGAAAGAAAGAAAGAAAAAGAAAGAAAGAAAAAGAAAGAAAGAGAGAGAGAGAAAGAAGGAAGGAAGGAAGAAAGAAAGAAAGAAAGAAAGAAAGAAAGAAAGAAAGAAAGAAAGAAAGAAAGAAAGAAAGAAAAAGGAAGGAAGGAAGGAAGAAAGGAAGAAAGGAAGAAGAAAGAAAGAAAGAAAGGAAGGAAGGAAGGAAGGAAGGAAGGAAGGAAGGAAGGAAGGGGGAGGGAGGGAGAAATTAGACCACTATCTTACACCATACACAAAAATTCACATGGATTAAAGACTTGAATGCAAGCCCTGAAACCATGAAACTCCTGGAAGAAAACATATGTGGTAAGCTATCTGACATCAGTCTTGGCAATGAATATTTGGATCAGACACCAAAAGCAAAGGCAACAAAAGCAAAGATAAACTATTGAGACTACATCAGATTAAAAAGCTTCTGCACAGGAAATGAGACCATCAACAAAATGAAAAGAAAACCTATGGAATGGGAGGGAATATTTGCAAATCATGTATCTGATAAGGGGTTAATACTGAAAATGTGTAAAGAACTCATAAAATGCAGTAACAAAAAAACGATCTAATAAAAAAATGGACAGATGGGGCACCTGGGTGACTCAGTCAGTTGAGTGTCTGACTCTTGATCTCAGCTCAGGTTTTGATCTCAGGGTGGTGAGTTCAAGCTCCACAGTGGGCTTCGTGCTGGGTGTGGAGCCTACTTAAAAAAAAAAAAAAAAAAAAAGACAGATGATATGAATAGACATTTTCCCAAAGAAGACATCCAGATGGCCAACAGACACATGAAAAGTCACCGATGCTAATGACTTGCCCATGGACATGAAAACCATGGCATGGTGGGGGCAACCCTCACCCTGCGCCCCCCTGCCAAGCCAGTTTTGCACAATTTGTGAGTCCACTCCAGTATTCCTGACCCATAAGTGTGTCTGTCCTTCACCCTCTCCTCTGAACTGGTTGTTCCAGCTCACAGTTTCCTCACTCAATCACTGAGTTCAGTAAGACGTTTGGCACACATTGGTTGTGTATCGTGTGAGACTCAGGATTCTTTCTTTGGTCAACATTATTTTTTAACATTGTTGGCTGTGGCTGCCATTTTGCTGCTGCATTTTCCTGGGACCCTTGAGGGGGAAGCATAGGTGGTGAGGACAGTGTCTCCTAATCTTTTAGGACTCCGTCGTTGGAATTTTTCTCCTGAGAGAACCAAGGCTTAGAATGAAAGTCTATGGGATCCCCCTCTTCCTGGCCTGAGCTCTTCACAAGCTCTTCCCAGCTCGTGATCTTGGGGTCCTGGGGCTTTCCTGAACTTTCCAGGTGCAGCCCCATTTTCTCCTCTGCATAATCCTCTCAGAGAGGTACTGTGTCCCCATTGAAGACAGAGAGAACTGAATCTCAGGGAATGAAACCGCATCCTTGGAATTTACGTGGTTGGCAAAGTCAGACTTTACACCCAGGATTTTGGACTGCAAGCCCAGGGCTCCTTTGATTATACCACAACTGTCTCTCTCTCTCTTTTTTAAGATGTTATTTATTTATTTATTTATTTATTTATTTATTTATTTATTTGAGAGAGAGAGAGCCGGGGGAGGGGCAGAGGGAGCGAGAGACTCTCAAACAGAATCCTCGCTTATCACGGAGCCTGAGGCTGGGCTCCTTCTCATGATGCTTAGATCATGACCTGAGCTAAAACCAAGAGTTGGACGCTTAACCCACTGAGCCGCCAGGTGCCCCCACAACTGTCTCTTTAACACAGAAAAAGAAAATGCCACATGTGAGCAGCCTCTAAGATGGTCCCCAGGGATCCTCTCCTTCTGGCATCCATGTCTTTGTGTGATCTCCTCCCCTGAGTGTGAGCAGGACCTGTGACTTGCTTCTAACCAAGAGAGTACAGCAAAGGTGATGGGGCGTCACTCCTGGGATTAGTCTACACAGGAATGTAATTTCTGTCTTCCTAGCCGACTCTATTCCTTGCTGGCTTTAATGAAGCAAGCTGCCAGATCATGAATTCCTCATAACGAGGTCCAAGTGGCAAGAAACTGAAGGTGACCTCAGGCCAAAAGCCGGCAGGGAGCTGAGACCCTCAGTCCATCTGCCCCCAAGGAAATGAACTCTGACAACAACCATATGAGCCTGGAAATGGATCCATCCCCAGTGGAGCCTTCCAGTGAGCCCCCAGCTCCCTGGATCAGACACCAAAAGCCCTGGCTGGCACCCGTGAGACCCTGAAGCAGAGGACCCAGTCAAGCCATGCCTGGATTTCCAACAAGCAGAAATTGTGAGGTAATACATGTGTGTTAAATGTGTGTTGTTTGTTTGACATAATCTGTTACAAAGCAATAGATTACCAATACATTGGGCCTTAGAAACATTCATTCATGCGTTGGACAAATATTAGCTTGCCAGGCACTAGTCCAGGTGCCCAGCATACATCAGTAAACAAAATAGAGTAAAAATCTTGCTCTTCTGAAGTGTGAATTCTAGTGTTTACATGTGTATGTGTGGGAGGGGAGAGCGAGGGTGAAACAGTTGACATAATGAATAAGTTACATAGTTATACAGTTACATAGTATGTTCCATGTAGCTCCGCAAGTATGCTGGGGAAGAAAGAGGGGTGAGGTGGTAGGGAGTGGGCCCCGAGTTTGCAATTTTATTTTTATTTTTATTTTTTTAAAGATTTTATTTATTTATTTGAGAGACAGAGAATGAGAGAGATGGAGAGCACGAGAGGGAAGAGGGTCAGAGGGAGAGGCAGACTCCCCGCTGAGCAGGGAGCCCGATGTGGGACTGGATCCCGGGACTCCAGGATCATGACCTGAGCCGAAGGCAGTCGCCTTAACCAACTGAGCCACCCAGGCGCCCCCCGAGTTTGCAATTTTAAACTTCTTTTGAGAAAGGATTTTGAGAACTACTTCAGGGGAGGAGGCCAAGCAGGTATCTCTGGGAGGAGTGCTTCAGGCAGAGGGTATATAGCCAGTGCAAATATCCTGAGGCTCCATGTGCCTGGAGTGAGGGAGGAGCAGCAAGGAGGATGGGGAGGGGAGGAGAGCTGACGTCAGAGGTGGGGGGGTCCTGTAGATCCCCTTTGGCTACTGTGAGGACTGCTTTCACTCTGAATGTGATGGAGCTCTCTGAGGGGTTGAGCTGAGCAGCGATGTGGTCTGACTTATATTTTTTATTTTTTTGAAGACTTTTTACTTACTTGAGAGAGAGCGTGCGCACGAGCAGGGGGGAGGGGTAGACGGAGAGGGAGAAGCAGACCCCCCGCTGAGCAGGGAGCCTGATGCGGGGCTCGATCCCAGGACCCCCGGATCATGATCTGAGCCGAAGGCAGACGCTTAGCCCTTAACTGACTGAGCCACCCAGGGGCCCTCTGACTTAGATTTTTAAAAAGCTCATCCCCATCATTACATCCCATCACTGCTGGTGCCTTCTGGCCCCCCGCCCACCCATGCAAACTGGGGCAGTTTACACATCGGCCACACTGGCTGCCTTAATAAGCCGAGGGACTTGCCCTTATTTTTAAGTGGTTTTCTTGATCATTTTTCTTACTGATGCCTCCAGATCTTGGCCATCTGCTAAAGGAGAGCTCAAGCCCCGCCTTCCCCCCCCCCCCCCACCGCAGCCTCCAGGCTTGACGTTAAATCCTCCCCGCGCAACACAGTAAGCACCTCTGTGGCCTGTCAGTGTCGGTGCCCGCACGCCAGGTCATAAGCTTTGCCAGGCAGGTCCGAGTCTTCCCTCTCTTTTACGTCTCCCCACTGAGCCTGAGGTACCGCTCTGTCAGGCTGGCTGGCGCCTCGGCAGAGTTCTTTCTACCTCTCCCTGTGGCTTCTGTCAAAGCCCCTCTCCACCTCCAGTGACCACCCCCACCTCCTGCAGCCTCCTCACTGCCTCCTGGCATGATGGCGCCTGCTGTCACTTGCACACTTCTATGAGCAATTATAGGTGGCTTTTTATTTCACGCACCTAAACATGGCCCTTGGGAAAAGAGTAACAAACTTTAGGGGAAAAAAAAATGGAAGAAGAATAATCAGAATGGCTTGTTAACTACAAATGTTCTTTTTGTTTGGGAACCACCTGGTCCTCAACATTAGGGTGGAAGCCAGGGGTGGAGGCAAAGGGAAGCAAGGAAGCATGGCCCCTCCAAGGCCCCACAACTAATTTCGAATTATTTTTCTTAAGGAGTCTCCCCCCACCCCCCAAATGTGTGAGCCTCAGGGCCACAAAAACTGGAGGGGGTTACTGATGGTCCTCCCCGCCCTTTGTCTCCCCTTCCCTCCCTCCCTGGAGATAGCCCTGGGGGAAGGGAGAAAGGAAGAAAGGAAAGTGAAAGGAAGAAAGCTTAATTGATCAAGGGGGTACAGGTGAGAAGACCAGAGCACAGAGGCCAGAGGGCAGGTAGGCAGGGCCTGGGTCTCATGGGCCTTGTGACTTGTACTGGCTCTCGTGTGACCCCACACACCCAGGTCCTCTCTCCAGGTTCCAGAACCCCTGCAGAGAGCACTCTTGAGGGAGAGGCAGGTGGGGAAGCATGGCCATTGAGATCCCAAGGCAGGCGAGGCACCCCGCCCCTGCCCTGGCCCCTGGTACCCACCAGGTCCCTCTCAGCCTTGACGGATCATCATCTTCAACAACCTCGGGAAGCCTGGCTCTCCAAGTTCTACCAGCCCGACGTTACCTGGAGGCTCTGACAACAAACTGATTTATAGACATTATGCAACCTTATATTTTGTCTTCTCTGTGCATTCTTCAGAAAGCGAACTTGGCATCTTAGATCTCATTCAAGTATTTGTGGAAACACTGGGCAGGTGTTTTGAAAATGTCTATGAGCTGAATTTAATTTTTTCCATGTCGACAAGATTCATAATATTCTTGCTGAAATAGTGATGAGGGGAATGCTATTGGAGACCAACACGAATGAGTTTGTTACACAAATTGATGCACACAATAAACTGGAGAAATCTGAGGCTGGCTAGCGGGAGCTGCAGCCTATGCTGTATCAGCTGTGAAGAACAGGAATCTTCCTCAGGTCCCAAGAAATATTAACATTGGTGACATCAGTATAAAAGTGCCAAATCTGCCCACTTGTAAGTAAAAAATTAAAAAGGCCACACTCCCAGGTGAAATCCAGGGGCAAAAGTCATCTAAGTTTACCATGTAGTTGTTCACCAAAAATAGAGGTGGAGAGTCTTAACTTTTGCTCTTGGATTTGAGCCAAGATACTGTATGGAGGTTGTATAAAATCAGTATGGAAGTTTAATGTTTCTTTTCTTGCACAGTGATTTTGAAGAAATTGGGTAGTTCCAGTGTGATATTTCTCTTTCTTTTCTGAACTGCCTCCCTATGCCCACTTAAGGCATGCCTCTATGTATTGGCTACCACTGTATTTCAAAGAGTGTGTGAGACATATCTTTAAATGATGTACATTCCAGAATGCTGCTGTTTTGTATGGATCACAAGGGCAGCATTCCATAACGCCTTCTGTTGTCAGAATTGTTATTTAAAGAACTGAGTACCTATTGCATGAAAACATTACACTTTTTCTCTTAGTTTAAATAAACTCCAAGGTAACTAGAAACAAAAACAAAACAACAAAAACGCAAAAACATGGGGCGCCTGGGTGGCCCAGTCATTAAGCGTCTGCCTTCGGCTCAGGTCATGATCCCAGGGTCCTGGAATGGAGCCCCGCATCGGGCTCCCTGCTCGGCGGGAAGCCTGCCTCTCCCTCTCCTTCTCCCATTCCCCCTGCTTGTGTTTCCTCTTCACTGTCTCTCTCTGTCAAATAAATAAATAACATCTAAAAACAAAAACAAAAACAAAACGCAAAAACACAGACCAGGACTGGGACTAGGGGGAGGAGAGAGGCCAGGGACAGTTGGATGGCTTGGGGACAAGCACAGTCACACAGTCGGTCTAGAGTTGTACTGACTGTCCCTGTCTTCAAACCCCAGGAGCTGTTGAACAAGGGAACTTGCGTTTCCATTTTGCACTGGGCCCTGCACATTCCGTAGCTGGTCTGGATCACTGAACTTTTGGGGTCCCCTCCAACTTTCCACCCCAGTCAGAGCCTCACTGGCCTCCCCACCCTCCCCCTCCCCCGCGCAGGCAGGCCTCGCTACAAGCTTCTCTCTGTAAAACGCCGTTCTGCAGACCCACATAGCAGTTCGCCTGTGGTTCACGGTGTTTGTGGAGCCCTGAGCACGTAGGAGGGGTGTCTTCCGAGCTGCTCAAGGCTGGACCTGGCCGAGGCACCCTGCAGCCGCAGGTTCCCATCCTGGCCCTGCTCCGAGCTGTGTATAGACTCGGCACAGCGATCCCGATACTCGGTGGGAATGTTTCTGCAAAAATGAACAGCCAGCAGACAAATCCCCAGCCTCTGTACGGGGAAGGCTTGCCCTTCCCTCGGCGTCTTGGAGGGCAAGGACACCGCAGGACCTGTGGGCGCACCGCAACAGTCTTTGAAAGCCCACCCCGGAACGCAGACGACTCTCCGTGTCCCCCTAAGGGAGGCCACGTCGCCCGCATATAGGGCCTGCGTGGGTCTCCTGGGGACGGCTGTGCTGAAGGCAGAGCGCGGGAGCAGAGGCGAGCCTGCCGCGGTCCCTGGAGCCCTCGCCCGGGGGTCAGCGGGAGCACGTGCGCACCCGCCCGGAGAAAGCACACAAAGGGACGCGCGCAGGGTGCGGGGCGACCGCGCGTACTGGCTCCCACGGCAGCCGGGCGGCCGGGGCCCACCTGCCACAGGTCGCGCCCAGGGAGGCCCGCGCCTCCCGACGCGATGGTTCGGCCCGCCCTCCCCGCCGGCCTGCGGCGGGTGGTTCCGCCCACCCGAACCCGCTCCACAAACTCCTCCCGGCCCGAGAGCGAGCGGAGGGGGCGTGGTGCTCTCTGGCCACGCCTCTAGCTGCATAGTCATGAGGCGGCACTCTAGGCCGGCGGGGCCGGCCGCTCCTCGCTCCCCGGCGCGCCCTGCTGGGGGCGGGGCCCGGCGCGGGCGCGAGGCGGGGGCGGGGCCGGCCACCGCCCGCCCCCGCCCCGCTCCCCGCCCCCGGCGCGCCGACCCCGCCCCGCGCCGCCGCGGAGCAGGGACGGGGCGGGGCCCGAGCCCGACAGGCCCCGCCCCCTCTCTGAATATTGATGCGGCGCGCGTCGGCGTCGCCCTCCTCCCATTGAGCGAGGCTGTGTCGCGTGGCCCAGCGTCGGCGTGACGGTTGGACGCGGGCGCGGCACTGCGGGTCCCGATTGCTGCAGCCGCTTGTCAGTGTGATGAAGATTGGCACCCAGGTAAGCTGTCACTCAACCGCTCCGCCGCCGCCGCCGCTCCGCCGCCCCGTCCCTATCAATCACGCCGGCCCGCAGGCGCCGCGGCCGCCGCCCCGCCGCCGCCGCCCGGGTCTTCGTGGGCCGCCGCCGCCCGGGAGGGCCGCGCCGGACCCGCCGCCCGGGGCAGGGGGCGGGGAGGGGGGCGCGGGTGGGGGAGGGGAGCCGAGGCCGCGGGGAGGGGCGCCGTCCGCCGGGCCGCCGCGGGGGCGCGCCCCGCTTGTTTTTCTGTGTGGGTTTAGGGACGCGGAAATTTCTGGAAGGCGCCGCCGCTGCCGCGCGGGGCCCGCTGTGAGGCGCGCGCTCCTAACCGTCCCTTTCGGAGCGCGGCGCGCGCCCCTGCGCGGGCGGGGGCGCGGGGGCGCGCGGGGGGCGGGGCCGGGCTGGGGGCGCGCGGGGGCGGGGCCGGGCGGCGGGGGCGCGCGGGGCTCGGGCCGGGGGCCGGGGGCCGGGGGAGGGCGGCGGGGGCGCGCGGGCGGCACGGGGGGTGGCGGGGGCAGAGGGGGAAGGGCGGCGGGGGCGCGCTCGGAGCCGCGGCCGCCAGGGTGCGGGGTGGGGCCGGCTGACCGGGAGCGGGGTTGGGGGGCGGGGGCACGGGGTCGCCTGGAGCCCCATGGAGGCGGACCTCGGGTGGGGGTGGGGTTCCGGGGAGGCTGCCCTCCTGCCCGAGGGCAGGGTGCCCCGGTTCCTGGAATTACTTTAGCGCAGATGTGCGGCCTATAATGACCGGCCGGGGGGGTGGGGTGGGGGGAGTAGATGCCTGGAGGTGCGGGGCAGGGGCTGGCCGCTCGCTGGCATTTCACATTCCTGCAGAAGAAATCGTGAGTCACTTGACAGGAATTAGGAAAAGTTGAGTGTGCTTTGCTTCGTCCCGGCGGCCGTGGAAATGCTCAGTTGTGCCTGTGGTGCCGAGGCTTGGCCAGTTGGGCTGGGCCGGGCCATGTGCTGACTGGCCTGCCGGGGCGGGGGTCCCGAGCGGGGTTCGGGGAGGACGGCCTGGGCAGCCAGCTGGGGTGTAGTCGGCAAACGCAAGGGCAGCGCACTTGGATTCTAAGAAGTAGTTTTCCGTAAGACCTTCTGGTTTGTTTGTTTTTTCCTTAGGAAGTTAGTACCTCCCACATTAGGGTAAATGACACCCTTAGCTTTAGTTGGGCGTGAGTTTATACTTTTTTCTGACCGATTCTGAAAAAGGAAACACTTACTATGTTTATATAATACAACATAGTTGATACATTATATAATGCTTCAGGTGGTGTATTCGGAATATTCGAAGGGAGAATTCGAGGCGAAATGGAAACGTTTGCCAGTACGGTTGTCGGTGATGCACTCAAATGCACTTGTGCGCACGGTGATCTGGAAGGTGGCCGACTGACTCAGGTCTGCCTTTCGTTTCCGTAGTGTACTGAGCGTGGAGAGCGACACGTGGATCGTGAAGGTAGAATGAGTGAATCCACATAATAGGAGTTAACGCAGCACTTTCGTAGGCAGAAGAAAGGATGCTTCTTCGTACGTTGGAGACTTAAAAGTGGGAATTAGAATTGGTGAAATATGTGGATGAAACAGGACTTGAAAGATTGACCTTCAGTGCTGAGGATTTAAGTGTCTACAGGTTGGGGGGTTAAATGATAAAGGGGTGCAAACACATTTTGTTGGCTTCTTGTCCACTGGTTTACATACATTTACAGTTCTGTGTCAGTGTATTACAACTTTAGAGAGGTACTACGTATGAATGAAAGGTACTGGTGTGAACAGCAACATTCTAAGCTGTAACTTTCAGTTTTGCAAATTGTTAAAGTATTTGAAGCTGTTCGGGAGAAAGCCTGAAACGGCTGGAGTGATGTAAATCCTATGCCTCTGAGGGGCTTTTTGTGGTTCACCTGGCCTCTGGGCTCCTCATCAAAACAGAGCGGGAGAGGGAACGCAAGCAGGGGGAGTGGGAGAGGGAGAAGCAGGCTTCCCACTGAGCAGGGAGCCTGATGGAGGGCTCGATCCCAGGACCCTGGGATCATGCCCTGAGCCGACGCTCAACGACTGAGCCGCCCAGGCGCCCTTCACCAAAATGTTTTAGAGAAAATAGGATGGAGGAGAGAGCGCATATATTATATTGAAATACAGTTACCAAAATACTGAACCAAAGTGATGCTCAAGCTGCTTACTTGCCCTTTGTTAGATCAGTTAGTAACAGGTCAAGTTTGGGCTTTAGTGATTCCGTTTGGAGCAGTGACCAGCATAACTGACAGTTTGAAATTTCTGTAGTAACTGTAGTGCTTTGTGAAAATATCTGTAGTTTCTCTTGGTGAAAAAGTCACAGGTACTGCTGAGACTCCAGGATTTCATGTCTTCCTTCATGATTGAATGGGTGCTAAATTTCAGCCAGAGATTATTGCAAATAAAGATGTGTTTTTTCTCATTCAGCTTCACGGAGGCTAGGGTCAGAATCTGTGCACTAGGAGCCCGTGTACTCTCCACCATCCATTAGTAGGCATGTGTACGTGCCCTTGTTTTCCTTCCTCAGGTGGCTGTCATGGTGGCTAAGGGGGTGAGGGAATAAAAAAAATGCAGATGAGGGAACTCACATATATATATTATAGCGGTCTGGGGTCATTGTCAGGGCTGAGGGAGCTGTAGCAGCCAACTGGGGAGTGCCATCTTATGCCACAGTCTTATGCCACAACCGGATCAGTTACTATTTTGTCCTGGACGTGGAAATACAGTAGAAAAAGTTCAGTCTGGAAATTGTTAGAATCAACATTTAAGAGCCGGGAAGCCTAGTCACTTGGTCAAGGCCTGGCTGCAGAGCCTGTCAAATGAGGCTACACCTGCCATACCACCAGCCATCCTTTGTTTTGGGGTGTCAGCCCCGCCGCTTTAGTTACTGTTTCTGGAAAGTTCATTCACAGAAGGCTGTGTGATACCACAGCAAACGTGCTGTCTGACAAGGTAGTTTGGAAACCCGTGGCTTGGAAGTGCTGTGGTTCTGAGGGGACCTGGGGGCAGGGTGGGGTTTAGTGAGGGAGGTGGCGAGGGGACAGAGCGGCTTCTTCATTCTATCTCGATTCCTTAGGGAATCTAGGATTCCTTAGGGAAAAGTTTCTACAATGTTTTCAAAATCTTCAACTGACCTACCAGGTTGCAAGACTAAGGGTTTATGAGTAAAATTTCGGATTCATTTTCTTGTCTTGAGTCTTCCTTTAAATGATCGGACACAGTCGGCCCGCTACAAGGTGCTGTCTCCTGATGTCACAGGTGGCCGAGCCGCTCGGCGCGGATTGTTCATGCTCCTATCTGGGGAGACCATTTAGCTTGAGGGGATCCCCACCACCCAAAAGGCATGTGCTATTCTGTGCAGTCTCTAGCTGAATGTAGCCGTCCATGTGCTGGTGAGGCTGTGGGGCACATTCCCTGGAAATGCTTTTATCGTTTGCCATCTGTGACTGACACGTACAGAACGATTAGCTTGTTTCGTCAGGTCTCAAGGTGGCCGGGAGCAGGCAGACTTCAAGTCCACGGGTTGAGGGTTACCGAGGAATAAGGAAAATAGGAATCTAGTTGGATCCCAGGGACCACTAGTGCTGGGCTTTGGGGCCCACAGAACTGGTTTGAACTCTGGCAGAAGTCCGGCCTTCCTGGTTCAGCTGGACTGTTGCTCTCTACCGTCTACTTGCTCTGCACGCTGTTGATTGCAAGTTCTCTCCTCCCCGCAGCTTGGGGCCCAGCACTACCCGCCTCACCCTCTTCCTGTTTCCCAGGGTCCACCCCAGACAGAGTGACTGAGCTCTTTCCCTCCACCCACCTTCCAGGCGCTGACCCCTGGGCTAGGTGCTACCCTCAGGGAGGGCTGGGCTCCTGCCTTCCACACGACCACCCTTTTGCAGCAGGGTCTACGGTAGGGTTGGGTCACTTAGAAGGGACTATGGATTGGGAGTACTGTGATGCAGGTTCCAGCCAGAATCGTCTGATCGGACTTTGTAAAAATAATGCTTAATGAGAGCTTGGTAAGCTCTCAGTATATGTTGTTTCATGTTGTCTGAGATATTTTATCAAGGTTTATAATTTTTTGCATTAAAAAGTTTAGGAATTTAACTTTGCATTCTTTTAAATTGTGTGTTTGTGTGTACCCCCCCTCCCTCCCAGGATGTACTTTAGCAGAATTCTTTGCAGCATAAACGCAAACACTTCTGTGATTCTGTAGGGCAGGGGTTCTCAACTGTGAGACTGCTGACGTTTGGGGCCAGATAGTTCTGTGTTGTGGAGGCCATCCTGTGTATTGTGGGATGTCAGCAGCATTCCTGGTCGTTATCCACCAGATGCCACTGGGACCCCCACTTCCAGTTGTGACAACCAAAAATATCTTCAGATATTGCCAAATGTCCCCTGGGGGACAAAAGTCACCCCTGGTTGAGAACTGATCTAGAACAGCATTTCCCAAAATGTACTGTGTGGAACCTGAGTTTAATGGGATATGCATCCATATTTACATATTAGTTATTCTGTGTTGTATTTTTAGTCAGCGTTATTATGTATGTTTCCATGTACTTATATAACGCACATGTTTCTCATTTAAAAAAAATGTATCAAAGATCACGAATTTTGTGATTTTTTTTTTTTCTGTATCGCTTTACGGCTGTGTCTGATGTTGCAGAGCCTTTTGAGCATTTAGGTTTTGATATTCCCTATGTTTTTTTCATCATTCTCTGGCCTACCAAGCTTAGTGCTAGTCAGATCACAGGGGCTGTGGGCAGAGGGATAGTGCTCCTGGGTCCATTTCTGTGGTGCTCTGTCCCTGAGCACACAGTGCCCTGGGAAGAAAGATTGTCCGTGTGAAAGGGCTCTTGCTTTGAAGAGTTGGGGTTCTTATTTTTTCCTAAAACCATTCCTTAACTCTTAACAAGTCCATCGTGAAAGTTTTGAGTGTGTCAGTTTTTAGTAATGCCGATAATAGTCACCGTCTGAAAAGCAAGGGTGTGATGTAATTTTAAATTCTACCAGCAGTCTACTAAGACCATCCAGCTCAGAATTTACTAAAACAGATGCTCATACCATTAAATCACCTTTGTTATTGGAATTTTGCTGTGACTTTAATGGATATTTGGACCTTTGGCTTGGAAATGCTTTTTTTTTTTTAATACAGAGTTTGTCTTAACAGGATTTAGTATCTGATTTTATTTGAATATTAAACTTCAAGAGGCACCTCCTCAAACCTTGTTTGAAAAATAAAGTGATTTCTTGACGAATGTTTGCCTCCCCGTATGAGTTGTTGACTGAACACGTCCCGGGGATGGGGGATGTGAAGCCAGGATGGAAGCCGGCCGGACAGGTGGCTTGAGCTTCTGAGCCGTAGGCACTGAAGACTTCCCGCACTCAAAATGAAAACTCCTTGGGCCGCAGTGACAGTTTCCTGAAAGGTATCTGGGAAAAGATCCCTCTCTCTCTCTCTTTTTTAATATGGAATTTTGACAATTTTCTTGGATTCCTTGATATCTTTCTTAGCTTTCTTAATAAACAGGTTTTGTTTGAAAAAGGATCTTCGGTTAAATGTTTTTGGGAAATACTGGTAACCAAAACGAAAAAACAGAAAGAGGGAGAGTTGTAGTTTGCCAGTGTCTCAACGACTGTTGCTGCTGTCAGTAGTCCAGTTCTGGCTGTGTAACCGGCTCTCAGACAATAAACCTGAATTCCCCTAGAATTTCTGGCATTTCTCTGTCAGTGGAATTGATCGTTCATTAGTTAAATAAAGCAGCCTTTGAGAGCAGCTGTGAAGTTGCCCCGCTGGGAAAGCAAACCCTTTGCTAAGTCTGGCAGCCAGGGAGGGATGGAGCATCGGGCTTGTTTGTAGATTCGCTGAAAAATGTAGATTCGCAAACGACTTGATGTCACCAAAACTGAGTTAGCAAATTCTAGATGGGTTAAAAATAGTGTAGTTCAATTTTTAAAGTATCACATGTCTCTTTGGACAGCTATGCCTTTAGGCCAGGGGTTGGCAAAGGATCCCGCTGAGGGCTCTTCTTGTTTGGCCCTGGGGCCATACGTTCTACATTTGAAAGGGTCATAAAAGCAGGAAAGAAGAATATGTAATGAAGACAGTTATGTGGGCTGCAAAGCCTAAAGTTTACTGTCTGGCCCTTTACAGAAAAAGTTTGCTGACTTCCACTCAGTTCTCACCTGAAACACTGGAAGTCAGTCTGGGTAGAAATGGATAAAATTGCCTACGTCTGTTGGGGAAATACGAATAAGAAAAGGGAAGAAGTAGGGTAATTTCCCTTGGTGGACTGCACCCTGCTGGGACCGGTCTGTGATATCAGTGTGAAAACACGGCCTATGTAAATAGCTCCTAAACCAGAATTAAGAATCACGAAGGTCTCCATGTGACTACGTGCTGGAAGCTAAATCTAGAAGTCGGCTGTAGTGACTAGTTCCTGTTGCTTCTGTGCTCAGTTGTTCTTCTCTTCTTGGCATCTGAACACTGGGAAACCTTCCTTTGCTGGTGAAGTCAGTATATAGGGTCGAATTCTCATGGTGCCACCGCCCGGCCCAGAGCAGTCTGGGACCCTCGATGCTGCTGGGAAAGCAAGGAGGGTTCCATGGTCAGGGGCCTCTCCTCTGGGCAGCAGTCCCAGCACTGGCTGGGCTCTGGGCTCAGGAGCGCTGGGTGTGAGGGCCAGTGGGCCCCGCGGGCTTAGGAGTACGGAGCAGGGGCCCCGGGAGCGGCCGGCCGGGCTCCGGAGGGGCTGGGCTGGGGTGGTCTTTAGTTTGTCAGAGCTTCTTTTTTCTTTCTAGAATTTCTGCCCCCCACCCCCTTTTTGTTTGCTTGTTTTCAAATCTCTTTCAGCATTTCTTTTGTAAAAGGTATAAAAAAGGGGACTAATACTCTTCAGCTCTTTTATGACCGCTGTTTTCTCCTGGATGTTTTGACATGTCAGAATAATGTGAAGTTAACTGGCCTGAGGATGCACTTTACCTATTGTTTATTTAAGTGTTTCTCTGTTTCAATTTTAATGCCAGTCCAGTATATTCTAAGAATGTAACCTGTACCTATTTTAAATTTTAAAAATCTCTCTATCATTATGTCTGTTCTTTTCCCTGTTTTTTAAAAAAATTATTGTATGTGAATTGACCTCCAAGTGGGTAATTTAGTTAATTGGATGTTCATGGAGTAGAAAACATTATCCCAGTATCTCTGCCTTCAAAGCTTAAAAGAATGTTTTTCTAATGTAATTTTTTCATGTAATAAATAATACTGAAAATGATTGTAGTGCAAATAAAACATTTAAATATTTTCTCTTTTTAGTTATGTTCTTGATAGGGCATCATTAAAGTTATCTGAAATCTGTCTAGACTAGTCAGAATAATCAGATGTTCAGAATAATTGTTATAATATGTGTTACTGTGTCTGATGTGGTTCCTCATTAAAAGGAGGCATCCTATACTGTGAGTATACAGAACACTAAATGTGTCTGTGTGTACAGTTTATACAGGTCACATGGCATTAATTGGGAATGAAGCTTTACAGCTAAGAGAAACCCACAGATAGAAAGTTTAACCTTTAAATGCCCCAAAATTCATTTTAAGGGGTTAAAAAATGTTGTAAAATGATCCTAGATGTGTTTGCCTTTCCAGACTTGTGTATGCACATGACTCGTATATGAGCCTATGAGGACAAAATGTCACAGTCCCTCCTGCTAAGGAGGACAAATTCAGGTGTGGAAGTACAGTGAACCTAAGTTTACACCTCACGGGCGCAGGGAGGGGTGCTGGAGACCTGGACTGGGATGTTGGCGTTGGTGTTGGTTTGAGGTAGTGTGAGAGCAAGCGACGGAAGAGCAAAGGTAGGCTGTGGGGTCCCCAGAGTACTAGAGGGAAATGGAGCAAAGAAGACTTCACTTCAACCAAAGGGTGTGTTAAGAAGAAAGAAGAGGGGCGCCTGGCTGGTGGCCCAGTTGGTGGAGCATGTGACTCTTGATCTCCGAGTTGTAAGTTCGAGCCCCATGTTGGGTGTAGGGATTACTTAAAAATAAAAACTTAGAAAAGGAGAAGAAGAAAACAAGGAGGTTTACTTGGTGTATTAAAAGCAAACAACTGGGTGCCTGGGTGGCTCAGTCGGTTAAGCGACTGCCTTCAGCTCAGGTCATGAGCCTGGAGTCCCGGGATCGAGTCCCGCATCGGGCTCCCTGCTCGGCGGGGAGTCTGCTTCTCCCTCTGACCCTCCCCCCTCTCATGTGTGCGCTCTCTCTCTCTCTGTCATTCTCTCTCTCTCAAATAAATAAAGTCTTAAAAAAATATATTAAAAAAAATAAAAGCAAACAACTAATATAAGATGGCATGAATAAGCCCAAAAATATCGGTAACTACAGTTAACATAAAAGGGTTTAAATCTCCCAGGTGATAATAACTCCAGATTTAGGAGAAAAGTGAAATCTAGTTAAATGCTGTATATAAGTGATACATCTAGAACACAAGGAGGTAGGAAACTAAGGGATGGGAATCACTATCAGTCCTAGCAAAAAGAAAGCAGGTCTAGTAACATTAGGCTGGACACAGCTAGACTCAAGTTACAGAGCACTAGGGGAATATGTCATATTACTCAAAGGTGTGATTAATAATCATAAACTGATGTAACGGTAAAACTTTCCAAAATAGAAGTTGACAGTTGTATATGTAAAAGGGAGGACTCTAACGTGACTCTTTGCGAGCTGCAAACCAGGTATACCCAAAAGAAGAAAGGATGTGGATGGGGAGCTCTTAGCCTTCCCCTGTTGACATTTGGGGCCAGATCATTGTTTGTCAGGAAGCCATCCTATGCGCTGCAGGTTACTGAATAGTACCCCTGGTCTCTGCTCACTAGATACCAGTAGCTACCCGTCTCCCTACTTGTGATGGCCAGAAATGTTTCTGTTTCTAGACATTGCCAGATGTCCTCGGGGAGCCAGATTGCCTCCAGTTGAGAGCCACCCATAGAGAGGATTTAAATAATGTGGCCAATAGATATGTATAGGAATTTGCACCCAACAAACATAGATTCTCTTCATTTACGTGGAACATTTAACAAAACTGGCCACATACAGGCCACAAAGAAAAACCCCAAGTTTCAGAAAGTAAGTCCCTATGGGCCAGGTTCTCAGACCATAATACACCCTAGTTAGAACCTAAGAGTGAAAGGGTAGCTAAGAATTACTCCCTGAAAATGTTGGGACCCCCTTCATTGTATCTCTTAGATTAAAGAAGAGATCAAAAACTATTTTCAGACTGTATAAATAAATGGCAGAGGGCTACATACCACAATCATAGGGTCAGGCAGAAACAGTTATCAGGAGAAAGAAAATGCATTCAGCTTTCAACTCAAGAAACCAGGAAGATAAGTCAAAGAAAATAGAAGCAAATCTATTTCTGCTTTTTGCAAATCTGATTAAGAAGACATGAGAGCACAATATTTACAAAAGGGATATGACTGCACACGTGAAGATTTTTAAATAGGAATACGCCATGTACAATTTGATGGCAACAAATTTGAAGAGTTGTGGATGGTTTATGAGGAAGACCTAAAATGACCAGAATTGACCTTGGAGGTGGAAAACCTGTACAGACCAGCAACTTTAGATGAAATTGAGAAAGCAGTCAAAGATTTATCTGTTTAAAAAGACACTAGGAACCATTGTGTTAGGTCAGACTTTGTATAAATTGTAGTGACCATTAACTAAATAAAAATGTATGTCATTATGTTACATGGTCAAGGTTTTCAGGGTAAAGAAAAGATACACAAGTATGAAATCAAAGTAGTTAGGTAAATACCCTGTAATCCCAAATTTGCATTGTAGGTATTAGTGTTAATTCGTTTTGAAAGAATTTTAATGAGAAAACATTTCGTGTGTCCCCTGAAAAGCCTAGAAACAGTGGCCAGCCAGTAGCAGTGAGCACCCGTGGCACCTAGATTGTGGTCTCTACATGTCATTTCCCACTGAAAGGAATCAGAGCCCTTTGGATAAATGGCAAAGTCAGAGTTTGGTGCAGAAAATGAACAAGATGAGCGTGGAGTAGCTTGTTTTACCTGAAAGCAAGGAAGCTATTGAGAATTAGTAGGGTGTGTTAAAGGCTCTAGCAGGGAACTAAAGGGGCTTGCATTGGCCAAAGATGGGATAATTTGGAACATCAAAAAATATATACATTTATATAAAACCTTATTTATTTTTTAAATGTTCACACCCACAAGATATAATGTACTAAAAACAGCCTCACTGATCACTATTGGAGAATGCTGGGGAACCAGCACATTATTCTGAAAATTGATAACCAGAGGGAAAGAAGCAAGCCTTAAGGAGCCCCATCACTGGGGCTGCAGTGTAGGGGATGGACTTCAGGATGGGGTGGGGTTTGGGAAGAGTGGCCATGGGAAGTCAGGAAATGGAGATGTGAGGGGGCTGCTTCACCCCCTCATCAGTGGGGTGATTGTTTCTGTAAACTTGTTGAATCAAAGTTAGATGACTCTTCTCCAAAGTGAAATTCTGGAAAATAATCTTCACAGTTGCAGTTAGAGTCTTTGTCACCCAGCATTTTAACCCTTATATGCTTATGAGTAGTATCAAGAATCCTTCACATGCCATCAATATACGTTTGCTACATCGTATATTTCTTACAGGTGTTGATGAGGCATGAACAATGAGTTCTTTTCTTTTCAGTAATTTGTGTTATGGTATTTTGGAGATGCCTGAGTTCTAAACCTTGACTGTGGGAGGTGCCACTTAAGCACCACGCTGTCATTGTCTTTTGACTCTCGTTAATGTTGCGGAGCAGTTAGGCGTGTGGGCAGCCTCAAGCGTTAACATCCTTGCTCTGGTTGAAAGTCATTCCTGTTTGCCCATGGATCACTGCCTTCATCCAAGCTCAGTGTTTCCCATTTTGAATGACACCATAATTCATAGATTGGATTCATGAAATTAACATGTGGGCATTAAAGTTGTTACCACATACCGTACTGATTTCCCTGTAAGTTCTACAGTTATGTTAGAAACAAGGTTATTGTATTCTCAGAGATAATGCGTCAAAGATAAAACAGGGCCTCAAAGCCAGACAGACCTCACAAAGGTGTTTAACCTCTGAGGACCCTGTTACCAATTATCGACCAGAGTGTTCTGGTTAACTACTAGTGTGAATCCAATCGCCCCATAAAACAACCATTTCATTATGCTCAAGGCTGCATGGGTCAGGAACTTGGGAAGGGATATAGTGGAAGTGGCCCATCTTTGCTCCACAGTGTTTGGGTCCTGAGCTAGGAAGACTCAGGCTGGCGGTGGATTGAGGGCTGAGGGCTGGAGTCTTGGGGAGGACTTTTCTCAAATCATTTCCACTGCCTTCTCGTTCCAAGTGAGTCACTAAGATCAGCCGAGATTCAAGAGCAGGGGACAAAGACCACCCATCTCAACGGGAAGAGTCAGTGAATTAGGGGATATGTTTTAAAAGTGCCTCACATAGTTCTTGACATACGGAGTAGACATTTAGGTGATATTTCTTCTCTCATTTTCCCCTCTCTACCCTTCGTACAAAACGAAGAGTGAGCCTCTTAGAACAAATTTTCCATGCATCCGTGCATTAGCATGGGCTACATAAATAGGATTGTAACACAGATTTGAGACAGTGTTCTTCCAAATCTGTAGAGATTTTATCTTTTGAGTGCTTCTGCCTTCGCCAGCTCAGTCATCAAGAGTCACCGTGCCCATATAGCTGACCGAGAGAGCGGGTGGTTGGCAGGTACAGTGTGCTTGGAGAGTAGCGCCAAAACCCAGTTTCACCAGCACTTTGCAGGAATTGATCAAGTTCAGACAATTTTTGTAAAAGCCTCAAAATTGCAAAGTTTTGTGCATTTTTGGTACTTCAGGCGCTGGCAAGTCTAATGTCTTATTTCTTCTGTTCCATTGGCCTGTTTATTTGTTCTCGTGCCATTACCCATGTTTGGTTGTTACTGTGGCCTCGTAGGATATTTTGGAAGTTGGTATTTCTTAAGCCTTTCAAGAGTAATTGAGCTATTCATGGACCTTTATTCTCCCATATGCGTTTTAGAATAGGCCGCTTGAGTTTCTCAAAAACGACAGGAATCTTGATTGGGATTGCAGTGCCATGACTTACAAATAATGACATGTGCCAAGAACAACGGTAGGCTGTCCGTGAACTAGCAGAAGGAGAGGCAGCCCAGCAAGGTTGGCGGGGACGAGGTTAGTCTGCATAAACTGGGGGCATTTCTTATCCAGCAGTCCAGCAGAAAGTACAGTAGCGAGAAAACCCCTAAGATATTTAGGAATACATCTGACCAGGAATACAGTGGGCCTCCACGGAGACCATCAAACTTCATAGGGGATGCGGGAGGGGGCCCCATGCTCTTAGATGGGGTGACCTGGTACTAGAGAGATGTCTCCCATCCAAGTACTAACCAGGCCCGACCCTGCTTAGTAGAGAGATGTCTCATTTCCCGAGATGAATCCATAAATACATTTCTGACATTGTTATAAAGTCTTGTCTTGACGGCAGGGACCTTGTTTTGTTTGCATCTCCATCCCCAGCATTTAGAACACGGAGACGACCTGCGGTAAATATTGGTGGATTGAATGAATGCACAGCAAATGTGTGCCCTCCCTTTCCACTGGACAGTTGCTGGGAGCCCTTTCCAGGCCGCTCTTGGATGTAACCATCCTGTTAATGACTGATGACGGGTGACTATAATTGACTTCACCATTCCCCTGTGGATGACATATAGGTTCTGTTTCCATTTTTTATTAAGGTAGCTAAAAAACATTGTTAGCATCCAGCTTTTCTTGCTGTGAGTTTTTAATGCCCTTTGAAGTGAGGCTTTTGAGCATAGGAAAGATGATTTGAGATTATTTTATTTTACTTTAGTTTTAGATTTTATATATTTATTTGAGAGAGAACAAGCAGGGGCAGGGGGAGAAGCAGACTCCCCACTGAGTGGAGAGCCCAATGCGGGGCTCGATCCCAGACCCTGAGATCATGACCTGAGCCGAAGGCAGCCGCTCAACTGACTGAGCCACCCAGGCGCCCTTGAGATTATTTTAAATCGACATTTTTCAGGCCACAAAGTTATGGGCCTGTTCTTTTCTTACAGTTTTATGTGGACTTTACAAATTTTATTATTCTCTGTGTAACTTGGTAAATTTTAACCTTCACTTTAAGGTAACCTTTGATTAACTCAAGATGATCAGACTATATCATTTTTTAAAAATTTTTATTTTTTAAAAGATATTTATTTGACAGAGAGAGAACAAGCAAGGGGAGCAGCAGAGGGAGAAGCAGGCTCCCCGCTGAGCAAGGAGCCCAATGCGGGGCTTGATCCCAGGACCTTGGGATCATGACCTGAGCCAAAGGCAGACGCTTAACTGACTGAGCCACCAGGCACCCCAGACTGTATCATTTTTAGTTATTAGACCCATTTGCAACTTAAATTCCCTTACACGTCCTAAGCCATAGTTTTAATACTTTTTTAAAAAGAGATGTATTTATTTTGGAGAGAGAGAAGCACAAGCGGGGGTGGGGAAGGGACAGCAGAGGGGGGGAGAGAGAGAGAGAGAGAATCTCAAGCAGACTCCCCACTGAGTGTGGAGCCCCACATGGGGCTCAGTCTCACAGCCCTGAGATCATGACCTGAGCTGAATCCAAGAGTTGGATGCTGAACCGACTGAGCCACCAGGGGCCCTCCTAGTTTTTATTCTTAAGTGTATTAAATTTAATTGTCATTTCAAACACCTGGAATATCTGACCAAACAAGTAAAACCTTTCCAGTTAGATCTAATAATTTAAAATTACATATGTAATGAATCTCAAGTTCTTTCCAAACCTGTCTACCAGGAAGTGTGCTTTGAAGAGTTAAGAACTTGGTTTTGCTCACTGCTGTATTCCCAGTACCTAAAAGAGTGCCTAGCAATCGATAAACTTGCATAGATGAAGAATGTTTACAGTCTGTAAATTTCTCTCTTATACCTTTTCACTAAAATAAAAAAATATCATGTCTAAAGTCAGAAGCTTAATTATACATTTTATTTATTTTTTAAAGATTTATTTATTTATTTGAGAGGGAGAGAGAGAGAATGGGGGGAGCAGTAGAGGGAGAGAATCTTCAAACAGACTCTCCGCTGAGCGGGGAGCCCAATGTGGGGTTTGATCCCAGGACCCTGAGATCATGACCTGAGCCAAAACCAAGAGTCAGATAATGAACCAACTGAGCCATCCAGGTGCCCTAATTATACATTTTAAATTTAGAGTCAAGGCTAAAATGTAAGATTAATTTGCTAAATTTTCTTAAATAGTACAGACACTTTAAAGGTCAAATACATAGTTTATTCTGAAGCTTAACATAAAAATACTAAAATCTAAATCTTCCCCAGGGCTTAATGCCACCCCTAAGGCAATCATTAAATCCTCTAAGACAGGTGCGCCTGGGTTGCTCGGTTGGTTAAGTGTCTGCCTTTGGCTCAGGTCATGATCCTGGGGTCCTGGGATCGAGCCCCCGCGTCGGGTTTCCTGCTCAGCCAGGAGCCTGCTTCTCCCTCTCCCTCTGCTACTCTCCCTGCTTGTGCGTGCACTCTCTCTCTCAAATAAATAAATCAAATCTTTTAAAAAAAAAATAAACCGCCTCAGAGAAGCGGTTTCCTTGTGGGGGACCCACATTGGCTGGGGGGGTCATGGTGGGGATGATGAGAGACAGGCCCTGCCCTGTTAGGGCCTCTGCCTGCCCTCTGCCCCCCATGCAAGGTTTCCCAGCCCATGGGAGCCTTCCCTGATTCATCCACCTGCTCTGAGCACAAGAGACTTCACCAGTCAGTGGGATTCAACCAGTCCGTTAATACTGTTCTTTTCTGAAAAACTAAACTTCTTCTTCCCATCTGCCTGGACAGGAATGCATAAAAACATTAAAATGCCTGCCTATTGGATTTGGGCCACATTTCGTACTTTGATCTGCCTTTAAGGTCACAACACCTACATTATAGTCTTAGGTTGATTTTGACAAGAGTGTTAACATTTTTTTAATGGCAAATTGTACATGTGGTCAAATTGCTCTTCAGACTAGTCACACGGTTCCTGAGTCTCAGGACTCCTTCAGGGTTCCAGGTTTCACTTCATCTCTGCCAGCTAAGTGTGAGACTCTTTGTTTTATTTTATTTTAATTTATTTTTAGATTTTATTCATTTATTTGACAGAGAGAGTGAGACAGCGAGAGAGGAAACACAAGCAGGGGGAGTGGGAGAGGGAGAAGCAGGCTTCCTGCGGAGCAGAGAGCCCGATATGGGGCTCAATCCCAGGACCCAGGGATCATGACCTGAGCCGAAGGCAGACGCCCAACGACTGAGCCACCCAGGTGCCTGAGACTCTTGTTTAAATTTAATATTTAAAATTTTATATTTCTTTGATTACTGGTGAGTTTTAATATTTCTGTACGTGAAGATGAGAAAACTGTGTTTTCTTCATCTGTATTAGTCTGGCTAGAACTCTTGAAAAGGTGCCAAAGTGACAACTTCAGTACATGATGTACCCTTTTTTTATTGGATGAAACTTGTAGAAATAAAACAGACAAAAACCACATCCAACCCTTCAACACCACGGTATTATAAGTACGTTGGGTTGACAATTCTTCGAGTTAGATTTTAGAGCTCCGTGTGATGTTAAAAAGTTAAGTTAGCCCTGTTGTTTGAGTTTGAACATAATGGGAACTTATTTTTCTGTGTAATGGAGGGGAGAAATAGGGATTAATTGATTCCAAATCTCAAATTAGCCTTGGTTTTTACATGATGCCTAACAAAACAGTTTTTGATAAAGATGAGCTTGCTGACCGTTCATCCTTGGGTTGGATGCTTTTAGTTTATTTTCCAGTTAATGCTAGATTTCCCTTAGGCGCTCAGACTGTGGTTCGTGCCTGGCTTGGCTGGCAGCCTGAAGGGCTTGCATCTGAGCAGGTGGATGGAGGCATCCTCCTGAGCGCAAGAAGTCGTGCAGGGTGAACCCAGTGAATGCTGCTGGGAGCTGTTTGCCTGCCTGCTTGCAGGTAGCAGTCAGCGCTCCTACCTAGAAGTGGTGGAGCATTGTGTTGGGGAGTGGAATTTGGAGAGGGGCTCCTCAAGTTAGGAGCAACACATTTGCAGATGGCCCTTCCATGGGCTGGTGCCGTCTGTGGGGCTTTGCCGCCCCTTTCAGCCTCACGAGCCAACGGCGCCACCTGCTGGCACTTTCCTCCAGCTCTTTGGTGTCCTGTCCTGTAGGAATGTTGGTCACCTTCCTACTCTGCCCCTGTTTTTACACAACAGCATGTGTTAGTTATAGAGTTACCTCCACCCCCCCCCCCGGCCCTTTTTAAAAAATTCCTTGCATGGTATTCTATTGTAGAGGAAGCACATGTTTTCAAAGCATTTGGCACAAATGTCAAATTTTCCATTTATGATGGTTGTAGTAATTATGTGGCTTTAACCAGTTTTATTGAGAGAAGGACTGCAAATCCATATTTTTTGGGGGGGCGCCTGGGTGGCTCAGTTGATTAAGTGTCTGCTTTCGGCTCAGGTCATGATCCCAGGGTCCTGGGATCGAGCCCCACATCTGGCTCCCCCTGCTCAGCGGGGGGCCTGCTTCTCCCTCTGCCCCTGCCGCTCCTTCTGCTTGTGTGCTCCCCCTGTCAAATAAATAGAATCTTAAAAAAAAAAATCCGTATGTTTTTGAACAAAATTCTGAATTTTCCCCAATATTTATTAACATTTTGAGACAAAAAGTTTGAAAGAGTAGAACGGAGATCCCCTACCACGTAGATTCCAACAGTTGTTGACTCTGGCCACACTTTGTTTAGCTGTGTCTGTGTGCCTATTGACCATTTGAAGTAAGTTCTGGGTATTGCAACCACACCCCAAAATATCGCAGCCCTTGCTCCTCAAAACAGAGGTGTTCTGTACAAGTGAGTAGCACTGCCGTGTGGGTAGCAACCCTCAGTCTCTCAAATCGCTCCCGTCCACTCCATGTGGCACCCCTAGAGCCCCTACGCCTCTTGCAGCTTGTAATGTGCTCATTTGGTTGTTCCTTCTTTACTCCCTTTGAACTCAGAAGAGACCCTCATCTTTTTTTATAACCCTGGAAGTGTTAAACTTTAAAAAACTTCTTGCTTTGAATTTCAGTCTTATAGAGACGTTGCAAAAATTATACAAAGATTTCCCATATACCTTCCCCAGAGTTAACATTTTACCAAATATATGCCCCCCCATTTCACCATGTGTGTGCGCGCACGTGTGCACATGGATATCCACGTATGTGTGCACGTGGACTTGAGAGTAAGTTACAGACATGACGCCCCTCTTAGGCTAAATACTTCAGTATGCATTTCAAAGCGAGGATACTGTCTTAATTAACCATAGCACAGTTATCAAAATTAGGAAGGTAACTGATAAAATACTCTTATCCACTCTGACTTTATGTAACTTTTGCCAGTTGTCTCACTAATGAGCTTTAAAGCAAAGAGGAAATAACATTTTTGGGGCTCAGGACCCAGTTCAGGATCACACATATTTACCTGTCACTTCCCTTTCTGGAGAGGTCCATCAGCCTCTCTCGTGTAGACACTTTGGAAGCTTGCTGGCCAGTTACTTTGTAGATTGCCCCTCAATTTTGGTTTGTGAGCATAGCCTCAGGATTGGGCAGGACTACTCGGAAGTTTTATCTGTCCTTTCCGGGAGGGCTGTGAAGTTCTTTATCTCATTACCGATTATGTGAATTTTCACCATTTGGTTAGGATGTTTTCTGCCAGGTCTCTTCATTGTGAAGCTACAGTTTTCCCTTATAATTAGTAGTATCTTGTGGCGGGTATTGGGAGACCATGTGCATTTCCAATTTCTCACACTTAGTATTGGCCTCCATGATGGTTCTTTCCTGAAGGAGCGATTACTGTCCCCGGTCCTCGTTGCCAGTGATTGAATTGCATCTGCCTCTATACATTGGTTGGAACTCTACTATAATTTAGAGCTTTCCCTTTCCCCCAATATTTATTCATGTATGTATGTATATCAATATGGACTCACGATTCCTTTTTTGCTTTTATTTTCAGTCACCCAGTGCTTATCACGACGGGTACGCGCCCTAATGTCCATCCCTGTTTGCCCCATCCCCTCCCCGACGTCCCTCTGATGACCATTGGTTTGTTCTCTATAGTTAAGAGTCTGTTTCTTGGTTTGCCTCCCTCTCTCTTCTTGTCTTTGCTTGTTTGTGTCTCAGGTTTCACATATGAGTGAAATCATAAGGTATTTGTCTTTTTCTGACTGTTATTTCACTTAGCATAATACTCTCTAGCTCCATCCACGTTGTTGCAAATGGCAAGATTTCATTCTTTTTTATGGCTGAGTAATAGTCCATCACACACACGCACGCACGCACGTGCGCACGCACACACCACCTCTTCTTTACCCATTCATCAGTCAGTGCACACGTGGGCTGCTTCCATATCTTGGCTGTTGTAGATAATGCTGCTGTAAACAGAGGGGTACATGTATCCCTTCGAATTAGTGGGTTTTTAAAAATTTTTTGTTTTACTTTTTTTTTAATTTAACTTCAATTAATACATAGCGTATTATTAGTTTCAGAGGTAGAGTTTACTGATTCATCAGTTGTATATAACACCCAGTACTCATTATATCACGTGCCCTCCTTAATGCCCATCACCCACTTACCCCATCCCCCTCCCCCTTCCCCTCTAGCAACCCTCAGTTTGTTTCCTATGATTAAGAGTGTCTTATGGTTTGTCTCCCTCTCTGATTTCTTCTTGTTTTATTTTCCCCTCCCTTCCTCTATGCTCCTCTGTTTTGTTTCTTAAATTCCACATGAGTGACATTGTATGATAATTGTCTTTCTCTGACTTATTTCGCTTAGCATAATGCCCTCTAGTTCCATCCACATAGTTGCCGATGCAAGATTTCATATTTTTGTTGGCTGAGTAGTATTTCCTTGTGTCTATGAACCACATCTTCTTTATCCAGTTGTGTTGATGGACATCTGGGCTCTTTCCATAGTGTGCCTATTGTGGACATTGCTGCTATAAACGTTGGGGTGCAGGTGCCCCTTTGGATCACTACATTTGTATCTTTGGGGTAAATACCGACCAATTGCTGGGTCATAAGGTAGCTCTATTTTCAATTTTTTGAGGACCCTCCATACTGTTTTCCAGAGTGGCTGCACCAGCTTGCATTCCCACCAACAGTGTGAGAGGGTTCCCCTTGCTCCGCATCCCCGCCAACATCTGTTGTTTCTTGACTTGTTTTAGTCATTCTGACTGGTGTGAAGCGCTATCTCATTGTGGTTTTGATTTGGATTTCCCTGATGCCAAATGATGTGGAGCATTTTTTCATGTGTCTGTTGGCCATTTGTATGTCTTCTTTGGAGAAATGTCTGTTCATGTCTTCTGCCCAATTCTTGACTGGATTATTTGTTTTGGGTGTTGAGTTTGATAAGTTCTTTATAGATTTTGGAAACTAGCCTTTTATCTGATAAGGCATTTGTAGATATCTTCTCCCATTCTGTAGGTTGTCTTTTGGTTTTGTTGACTGTTTCCTTTTGCTGTGCAAAAGCTTTTTATCTTGATTAAGTCCCAATAGTTCATTTTTGCTTTTCTTTCCCTTGCCTTTGAAGGCGTGAGGGGGGGGTGGGGAAGATGGGGTAACTGGGTGATGGACGTAGGGGAGGGTATATGTTGTAATGAGCACTGGATATCATATAAGACTGATGATTCACAGACCTGCACCCCGGAAATAAATAATACATTATATGTTAATTAATTGAATTTAAATTAAAATAAGTTGTGGCTGTGGCTGAGGTCAAAGAGGTTGCTGCCTGTGTTCTCTAGGATATTGATGCTTTCCTATCTCACATTTAGGTCTTTCATCCATTTTGAGTTTATTTTTGTGTATGGTGTAAGGAAATGGTCCAGTTTCATTCTTCTGCATGTGGCTGTCCAATTTTCCCAATACCATTTATTGAAGAGACTGTCTTCTTTCCATTGGATGTTCTTTTCTGCTTTGTCAAAAATTAGTTGACCATAGAGGTGAGGGTCCATTTCTGGGTTTTCTATTCTGTTCCATTGATCTATGTGTCTGTATTTTGTGCCAGTACCATACTGTCTTGATGATTACAGCTTTGTAATAGAGATTGAAGTCTGGAATTGTGATGCCACCAGCATTGGTTTTCTTTTTCAATGTTCCTTTGACTATTCAGGGTCTTTTTGGTTCCATACAAATTTTAGGATTATTTGGTTCCAGCTCTGAAAATGTTGATGGTAGTTTGATAGGGATTGCATCGAATGTATAGATTGCTCTGGGTAGCATAGACTTTTAACAGTATTTCTCCTTCCAATCCATGAGTATGGAACATTTTTCTTTTCTTTTTTTTTTTAAAGATTTTATTTATTTATTTATTTATTTATTTTTATTTTTTTAAAGATCTTATTTATTTGAGAGAGAGAGAATGAGAGATAGAGAGCACGAGAGGGAAGAGGGTCAGAGGGAGAAGCAGACTCCCTGCCAAGTAGGGAGCCCGATGTGGGACTCGATCCTGGAACTCCAGGATCGTGACCTGAGCCGAAGGTAGTCGCTTAACCAACTGAGCCACCCGGGCACCCTAAAGATTTTATTTATTTAACAGAGAGAGACACAGCAAGAGAGGGAACACAAGCAGGGGGAGTGGGAGAGGGAGAAGCAGGCCTCCCGCGGAGCAGGAAACCCGATGCAGGGCTCGATCCCAGAACCCTGGGATCACGACCCGAGCCGAAGGCAGACATTTAACCGACTGAGCCGCCCAGGCGCCCCGAGCATGGAACGTTTTTCCATCTCCTTCTGTCTTCCTCAACTTCTTTCATAAGTGTTTTATAGTTTTCAGAGTAGAGATCCTTCCTTTACCTTTTTGGTTAGGTTTATTCCTAGGTATCTTACGGTTTTTGTTGCAATTATAGATGGGATTGATAATTTCTCTTTCTTCTGTCTCACTGTTAGTGTATCTATAGTGTATAGAAATGCACCTGATTTCTGTGCATTGAGTCAGTATCCTGCCCTTTGCTGAATTCCTCTGAGTTCTAGCAGTTTTGTGGTGGAGTCTTTTGGGTTTTCCACATAGAGTATCATGTTATCTGCAAAGAGTGAGAGTTTGACTTCTTTTCTGATTCAGATGTTGAACTACACTTGCAGCCCAGGAATAAATCCCACTTGGTCTTGGTGAATAATCCTTTTAATGTACTGTTGGATCCTATTAGTTAGTATTTTGGTGAGAATTTTTGCATCCATGTTTATCAGGGATATTGGTCTGTAATTCTCCTTTTTGGTGGGTTCTTTGTCTGGTTTTGGGGTAGGCAACGCTGGCCTCATAGTATGAGTTTGGAAGTTTTCTTTCCATTTCTGTTTTTTTGAAAGAGCTTCAGAAGAATGGGTATTAATTCTTCTTTAAATGTTCGGTAGAATTCCCTTGGGAAGCCATCTGGCCCTGGGTCTTCTGCTTAGATGATCTGTCCACTGCTGTGAGTGGGGTGCTGAAGTCGCCTTATTATTGTATTATTATCAATGTGTTTCTTTAATTTTGTTATTAATTGGTTTATATAATTGGCTGCTCCCATGTTAGGGGCATAAATATTTACAATTGTTAGATCTTCTTGTTGGATAGACCCTTTTATTATGATGTAATATCCTTCCTCATCTCTTATTAGTCTTTGGTTTAAAATCTCATTTCTCTCATATAAGGATTGCTACCCCAGCTTTCTTTTGATGTCCATTAGCATGATAAATGGTTTTCCACCCCCTCACTTTCAATCTGGAGGCATCTTTGCAGACAGCATATCAATGGGTCTTTTTTTTTTTTTTTTATCCAAACTGATATCCTGTGTCCTTTGATTAGAGCATTTAGTCCACTTACATTCAGAGTAATTATTGAAAGATACGAACTTATTGCCATTGTATTACCTGTGAAGTCACTGTTTCTGTATATAGTCTCTGTTCCTTTCTGGTCTTTGTTACTTTTGGGCTCTCTCTTTGCTCAAAGGATCCCCTTTAATATTTCTTGCAGATCTGGTTTAGTGATCACAAATTCTTTTAGTTTCTGTTTGTCCTGGAAGCTCTCTATCTCTCCTTTTTTTTTTTTTTTTATTAAAGATTTTATTTATTTATTCATGAGAGACAGAGAGAGAGAGAGAGGCAGAGAGAGAAGCAGGCTCCCAAGGAGCAGGCAGCCCGATGCGGGACTCAATCCCAGGACCCTGAGATCATGACATTAGTCGAAGGCAGATGCTTAACCATCTGAGCCACCCAGGCGCCCTCTATCTCTCCTTCTATTCTGAATGTCATCCTAGCTGGATAAAGTATTCTTGGCTGCATATTTTTCTCATTTATCACCGTAAATATATCATGCCAGTCCTTCTGTCCTGCCAGGTCTCTGTGGACCGGTCTGCTGCCAACCTTATGTTTCTAGCCATGTAGGTTAAGGACCTCTTGTCCTGAGCTGCTTTCAGGATTTTCTCTTTATCTCTGAAATTTGCAAGCTTCACTATTATGGCAAGCTTCACTATTATATGTGGAGGTGTTGACCTGTTTTTATTGATTTTTGAGGGGGGAGGTGGTTCTCTGTGCCTCCTGGATTTGAATGTGTGTTTCCTTTGCCAGATTAGGGAAGTTCTCAGCTATAATTTGTTCAAATAATCTTTCTGCCCCATCTTTCTTTCCTCTTCCTCTGGGACCCCAATTATTCTACTGTTGTTTCACTTGATGGAATCACTGATCTTTCAAAACCTTCCCTTGTGATCCAGTAGTTGTTTATCTTTTTCTCAGCTTCCTTATTCTCCATCATTTTGTCTTCTATATCATTAACTCTTTTCTGCCTCATTTATCCTAGCAGAGCCTCCATTTTTTATTGCATCTCAGTAATAGCCTTTTTTATTTTTACCTGATTAGATTTTAGTTCTTTTATTTCTCCAGTAAGAGATTCTCTAGTGCCTTCTCTGCTTTTTTCAAGCCCAGCTGGTATCTTTATAATTGTTATTCTGAATTCTAGCTCTGATATTTTACTAATATCCATATTGACTAAATCCTTGGCAGTGAGTACTGCCTCTTGTTCTCTCTTTTGGGGTGAGTTCTTTGGTCTTGTCATTATGTCCAGAAATGAATAGATGAAAGAGAGAGAAAATACAGAAATAGCAACTATGACAGCAGAAAAATACACACTAAACAAATCAGAAGAGAACAGAAACAAACAAAAAAAAGAATCAAACAAGGAGTTAAACAGAACAATAAACTAGATCCCAAAATAGGAAAGGAAACCTTATATATATACAAAAATAAAATTGAATACAACGAAAGGAAGCCAGAAATGAAAAATACATATGGAATGTAAATGTAAAAATGAAAATCAAAAAGACTTAAAAAAAAGAATTGATAATATAAGAAAATAGCTAAAAAGGAAATAAAATATAAAACTGAAAGACTAAAGAAACATAAGAAAAAAACCACGAATGCTATATACTGTTTTCTCCAAGAGTTGGAGTCTTGCAGTTCGGTATGATCGGTAAACTTGGTATTAGCCTGAAGTTCTGCTGATCTGGGAGAGGGGCCTGTTACACTGATTGTCAGGTGTCTTTGCTCTGGCAGAGTTGTACCCCGCTTACAGGAGGCCTGGCTCGTCATATAAGCAGCTCCAGAGCCATGTGGATGAAAATGGTGGCACCCCGAACTCCAGCCCTGGAGCTGAAATTCACACCCCCCACTCTTCACGAGCCCCCACAGAAAAGCAGTCAATCATTCTCCTGTGTTTACCCAGCCTGTGACCTAGAGTTTTTATCTCAGGTACGCGACCCGTCTGGAGTCTCCAAACTGCACACTCCTGTGGTGCGCACCCACGCCACTCCTCTTGGGGCAGGAAGGGGGTGTCTCACCCTGGTTCTGCTGCTTGCTGGGTCCTTGCTTCGAAAGTGGTTACCCGACCCTGCAGCAGTTCTCAGTTTGTGGCAACACTGAGCAGAAAGCTGGCGCCTGGGCTCGCTGATCGCAGTCGATTTCTGCTTCGATGCCTGGGAACTCTGCCACCCTTGGGCACGCCCATTCTTTTTGTGACCCCAGGGACCCTGAGACCACGCCGTCCCACCTGGAATTCCGCCCTGCTTGGCCCCGTGAGTGCCTTTCAGGCAGATTTCTAAAAGTTATGATTTTGTGTTCCACTGCTTACACTTTCCCATAGCTGCTTACAGAGGCTCCTTCCTCCTGCGGTTTATCTTCCAACATATTGCCTTGGATTCATGTCTCTGCACTTCCTACCTTGCAAAAAGTGGTCGCTTTCCTATTCGTAAAATTGCAGCAATTCTTTTCTCAGATCTCCGGTTGATTTTGCAGGTGTTCAGAATGATTTGATGACTATCTAGCTGAATTCCAGGGACAAGACAAAATTAGGGTCCCCTACTCCCCTACCCCTCCATCTTGACTACTCTTGAATTAGTGTTTTTGTAAAATACCAGTGGTGCGTTTGCTGGATCGTAGGGTAGCTCTGTTTTTAACTTTTTGAGGAAACTCCATACTGTTCTCCAGAGTGGCTGCACCAGCTTGCATTCCCACCAGCAGTGCACGAGGGTTTCTCTGCATCCTCGCCAACATCTGTCGTTTCTTGGGTTATTGATTTTAGCCATTGTGACAGGTGTGAGGTGGTATCTCATTGTGGTTTTGATTTGCATTTCCCTGATGATGAGTGTAGTGTGTCTGTTGGCCATCTGGATGTCTTTGGAGAAATGTCTATTCATGTCTCCCCAGTTTTTAATTGGAGTGTTTGGTTTTGGGTGTTGAGTTTTATAAGTTCTTTAACTATTTTAGATAATAATCCTTTTTCAGTTATGTCATTTGCAAGTATCTTCTCCCATTCCGTAGGTTGTCTTTTGGTTTTGTTGATTGTTTCTTTTGCTGTGAAGAAGCTTTTTTTTTTTTTTTGACGGAATCCCAGTAGTTTAATTTTGCTTTTGTTTCCCTTGCCTCAGGAGACACATCTAGAAACACAGAAATTACTGCCTGTGCTCTCTTCTAGGGTTTTTATGGTTTCAGGTTTCACATTTAGGTCTTTAACCCATTTTGAATTTATTTTTGTGTATGGTGTAAGAAAGTGGTCCAATTTCATTCTTTTGCATGTAGCTGACCAGTTTTCCCAACACCATTTGTTGAAGAGACTGTCTTTTTTCCATGGGATGTTTTCTCCTGCTTGGTTGAAGATTAATTGACCATAGAGTTGTGGGTTCTTTTCTGGGTTTTCTATTCTGTTCTATTGAGCTATGTGTCTATTTTTGTGCCAGTACCATGCTGTCTTGACGACTACAGCTTTGTAAGGAGCTTGAAGTCTGGAATTGTGATGCCTCCAGCTTTGCTTTTCTTTTTCAAGAATGCTTTGGCAATTCTTGGGGCACCTGGGTGGCTCAGTTGTTAAGCGTCTGCCTTCGGCTCAGGTCATGATCCCAGGGTTCTGGGATCGAGCCCCGCATCGGTCTCCCTGCTCAGCGGGAAGCTTGCTTCTCCCTCTCCCACTCCCCCTGCTTGTGTTCCTTCTCTCGCTGTGTCTCTCTCTGTCAAATAAATAAATACAATCTTAAAAAAAAAAAAGAACACTTTGGTGATTCTTTTGTGGTTCCATGCAAATTTTAGGCTTGTTTTTTCTAGTTCTGTGAAAAATGCTATTGGAATTTAATAGGGATTGCACTAAATGTGTAGATTGCTTTGGGTAGTATGGACATTTTTAAAAAAGATTTTATTTATTTGACACAGAGAGAGCACAAGCAGGGGAAGTGGCAGGCAGAGGGAGAGGGAGAAGCAGGCTCCCTGCTGAGCAGGGAGCCCGATGTGGGGCTCGATCCCAGGTCCCTGGGCATCATGACCTGAACTGAAGGCAGTTGCTTAACTGACTGAGCCACCCAGGCGCCTCGGGTAGCATAGGCATTTTAACAATATTTGTTCTTCCAATCCATGAACATGGAATGTTTTTCCATGTCTTTGTGTCATCTTCAGTTTCTTTCATCAGTGTTTTATAGTTTTCAGAGTACAGGTCTTTCATCTCTTCGGTTAGGTTTATTCCTAGATATTTTATTGGACTCAACAGATTCTTGTTTTACTCCCGACTACTATCATATGTCATTCCTCACGTTGTCCTGCTTTTGGCCAGTGAGAGCTTCTATAAGCTGGTTTGTCTGTCCTTTTGTCATTTCCCCCATAATTGTTTTGAGCACAGGTTTCAGGCTCATCTTATACTTTCCCTGCTCCAGCCCTGGAATCGAATCAGCCACTTCTCTAAGGAGCCGTAATTCTTTGTATTGGGGAATGCTATTTATCGACTAAGATCTGGATACTGACTCTTTGCTACTGGGTGTCCCTGCTTCTCAACCCTCTCAGTGGACAGGACTGGGGAAGTGTGTGCACATGCTTCCCACGTGTATGTGAGTGTAGGTGAGGTGTGCCTCTATTTCCGTATGTCTGTGTGTGTTCAACACATGAATTCATACGAACAACTCCATGTCCACTCCAGGAGAGCAGGGCTCATTTGAGCCCTCCAGTGTCTCTATGTGTTGCTCCCTTCTCTGCACTGACAGCCCTATATTTATTCACTGTATATTTATGTGTCTTCTCAAACTGGAACATCCTTTCCCAATCTTTTTTTTTTAGAGATTTATTTATTTGTCAGAGAGAGCGCCAAGCAGGGGAAGCAGCAGGCAGAGGGAGAAACAGACTCCCCGCTGAGCAGGGAGCCTGATGCAGGGCTCGATCCCAGGACCCTGGGATCATGACCCGAGTGGAAGGCAGACACCTCACTGACGGAGCCACCAGGCGTCCCCATCCTTCCCAATCTTAAAAATCTGCCTATCTATCCTTTAACTAAACAAACAAAAAACCCAAGGAAGTATACTTTTAAAATCTGAGCCACTGGATTGTTGCAGAAAGCTCTTGGTAGGTGTTCTTGCTAAGAGTGTCTCGCGCATCAGGTCGTTTGTGACTTCGTGCCTAAATGAAGGGAAGCCTCTTCCTGTCACGTGAGGAAGAATGGTTTCAGAGTTGAACACGGCACAGCTGACGCGTGTGGGGAGGGATATGGGTGGACACGGTACCGCCTCATCTCCTATGGGCTTTGCTTTGTGGTTGAACATCACATCGATTCTAGAAGAGTGGGTTAGTGCAGGAGACTCGGGGCCTCTGGATCGGCCCCACTTCCTGTGCCCAAGTCCCTCTGGGCAAGTCAGTGAGGGCCACATGGCCACCTGCACACGTGGCAGGGTTTATCCAGGAGAAGACCCTCCAGATGGAGCTCACGCGGGGCCCTGCTCATTTCTCTTCAGTTGCCGCTGTTTGGAATTAGCATAACTGCATTAAAGCCAGTGTAAGTTCTGACACCAATAAATGAGTAGATGTAGACTTCTTCTGACACGGGTATTTCTGGGCCGGCATGGTTTTGATCTAGAACGGGCCGCTGTAGAGTCAGATTCGGCATTGGGCCATATCCTGGAAGGTGTACATCAGTGGAGTTAACAGAGGCAGCTCAGGGCTTGGCCCACACGGCCGAGACAGCCAGGGGAGGGACGTGTCTTTTTTCCTTAGTTTAGCTATTCTTTAAATGGAAGTTTTATAAAATATTTTCTGCTTTGAATAGTCTCGGACTTTCAGATGGCTGATGGAGGGAAACCTCCATTTCCACTGTGCAGGTCTGAGAAAATGAGCCCTTGGTCACCCAGAGTCAGGTCCTGCGTTGGCCCCATCACTTTCTGGGCGAGTCTCCTGGTCTGGCGTGCCTGCTCTGGAAGGCGGCGCTCGCACCCCCCTGCTGCATTTGTGTGGGGTTAGATAAAACATGTGGAAGCAGGCCCCTGCACAGATGCACTGGCCCGAGGTCTCCATGGCCGAGAAAGTAAAGCTGAGAAATCAGGGAGTTACTTTTCTCTCTGCCTGTTCTGTAGATGTTCACTGAGAGAGGGTGGCTTTCCATTGACTGACAGGTGACACGGGGACTGGGGACTTGGATCCTCCCACAAAGTCTCTGCTCTTCTTCTGGTTCAGCAGTCACTGGCATCGCGAGCCAGTGGCTGCCCTGCTCTCTCCAGGCCGGGGTTGAATCAGGCGTAGCCCGGCCTCGGGAGTTTTCGTGCCAGCAGCCACGAAAGTGACGGTGACAGAGATTAGACGAGGTTGAGAGCACAGCCCATTGATGTGGGCACCGGGGCAGGCAGAGCTGGGGTGAGCTGGGCATCCAGACCATGCGGTCAATGGTGAGCTCTGTACTTCGTGATCGGAGATGGTGCTGGTCGTTGGGGCCGCAGCAGGACAGGGTCCTTGGCCCTTAAGGAACGCGTAGCGTGGAGGGAAACCACGAGGTACCGCAGCACTGAGCACGGGCTGGATGTGAGGCCCCGGGAGAGATGCGCACGCCAGGTGCGGGCGAGCTGCTGGGCAGACTCTGGGGACAGCCATGTGGATGATGAGGCATATTCGCTAGCTGGCCAGGCCCAGAGAAGGCCAGAGTGTTCCAGCAGAACTGGCAGGCTGGGGGAGCGCCAGGCTGCGGGAGAGAATAGCGTGGTGCCCTCTGACTGTTGGCACAGCCTCCAGTTGGGGAGGGCTGGCCGGGGTGCTGCCGCCCACGGACTTGACCCGCAGGGGCGTTTTCACAGATTTGCCTTTCTGAAAGGTGGACAGTGGAGGGTAAGACTAGAGCTGCACGTGAGCCCCTGCTGTGCTCAGGGTTGTGTGGGGGGGTGCTGTTTGGAGTCGCTGCCCTGGGGTGGAGGGGAGGGTAAGATGCTAGGAGGACGGCCAGCTTTTGGTCAAGGCAGAGACCATTGGGAGGTGCTCAGTGACCGGTTTGTGTCCGTCTCAGGATGGGGGTGCCAGGGGCAGAGAGGGCAACCTAAGTAACGAGGCCACACGAGTTCACTTCCTGGCCTTGGGCTGGCCACGTCCTGCGCTTCTGTGCTGCCCACTCCGGTCATGCCCTTCCTCTCCCCAGCACATGGACACACCCCTGCAGGTCCCCATGGCCGTGGTCAGCTGTGGTGACGTGGCCGACGTCCCCTCCTCCATCCGCCTCCTCCACTGGTGTCAGCGGCACCACTTGGTTCTATTCTTGTCCTGCCGACTGCCGCTCCCCATTCTGCGCAGGGTGTCCCAGATTTCCCAACCTCCTGACTCTCGTGTGGTCCACCCCCTCTCTCTGGGGTGGCCTCACCCAGGCTGGAGGCTCCACATACTGACTCAGTGTCCTGGAGCTGCTGGAACAAAGTCCCACAAACCGATGGACGAAACCTGCGACTCTGGTGGCCAGAACCTGAAATCAGCCTGGAATCTCTTTCAGCTCCTGGTGGCTCCAGATGTTCTTGGCTTGTGGCAACATCACCCCAGTCTTGGCTTCTGTCTTCACGTGGCGTTCCCCTCTGTATGTCTCAGATCTTCCTCTCCCCACTCTTAAGGGACACCAGTCATTGGATTTAGGGCCTCCCCTAAATCCAGGATAATCTCATCTTAAGACCCTTCACATAATTACCTGCGTAAAGACCCTTTTTCTAGAGAAGGTCCCATTTGCAAGGACGAGGGGCTGGGATTTGGCGATCTCCTGGAGGACACCGTTCAGCCCTCTCCTCGAACCAGCCACACCCTGATGGTCACCGAGTTTGCATTTCTGGCACAGTCTCATTTGTTTGGAATGTGTGTGAGAAGCACCTCAAACCTAAAATGCCCCGACTCTTGCTTTCTCCTCCCAGGCCACAGAACCCGCTCCTCTCCGTCTGCTCCATTTCAGGACATGCGGCTCTGCTCTGCCGGTTGCTCAGGTGGGAACCCCGCATGGCCCCCCTGCCCGTCCGTGGCTGCACACCTGTCCTTGCGCCCCGGTCACAGCCCCTTTCTGCTCAGACCCTCCCATGGTTCCCTGTGCCCCCAAGACAGGGGGCCCCATGGCCCGTGAGAGTCTGTGGGACCCGGTCACAGCCCCCTTCTGCTCAGACCCTCCCATGGTTCCCTGTGTCCCCAAGACAGGGGGCCCCGTGGCCCGTGAGAGTCTGTGGGACCCGGGCCTGCGCGTCCTGCTCCCTTCCCTTACCCTTCTCCTTCACCAGTCTGCCCAGCCGCACCAGCTGTCCGTCTCACACACCACACGGTGGCTCCTTCTGGTCCTCCTGCCTCCGAGTGTCTCCCACACGCACTTTTACTGACCCTCCCCCAGTCTTCTCTGTCCCTGCCTGGTTGTCCTCATCGCCTCCTGACACCCGTGTGCAAGGTGACCTGTTGGTGCCTACCACCTCCCTGACACCCTGCGTGCGTGCCGACGGGTTGCTGCCCGTCTCCGCCGGAGCCCAGGCTCCCCCAGGGCACAGGATGGTACTTGAGGCATGAGCACTTGCTGAAGGAAGAGGGTAACCTCATTTGCCCCTTGGCTTTTCACAAGGTCATGTTAGCCCCCACCTCATGCTGGCTCCCTGGGCAGGTGGGAGGCCCTGGACTCCTGAGACAGGCTGGCCAGCTGTGCGGTCTTGGCCCTGTTACTCAGACTCCTCAGGGGGGAGTGGCCCCCCCTGGGAGAACCTGCCTTCAGGGAGGGTGCGTGCACTGAGTGGGTTAAGATATGAAGCCAGGCTTCTCGCTCCTTCCCCGACTTGCTAGTCTTGGACAGGATTTCTCCCACTGAACATGGTCTCCCAAAGCATCACTTCCCCTGGTGACCTTTAGTGGTGCAGCCAGTGCCAAACAAGTGACTGGTTCCTGTGCCACATTGCAGGTGTTCATGGGGGGGGGGGCTCGGCGTAGCCCCCACTCGAATTATTCTTACTTTGAAGCTTTGCCTTGTCATCGAGTAAATGAACCATTATTTCCATCTGCTCCTACATACAGATGTTAGGAGAGTGCCCTTTGTCATTCCTGCCTTCCATCCAGTCTCCCTGACCTCACAGTCGCCAGGTCTCTTCCCAGAAGGGCTGCCCCAGCACACAGCTGGGGGAGCTGCTGGCTCCTGCTCTGTCCCCACAGCCTGTCCTCAGTCTGTGCAGGGGCTGCCCGATGCACCCCTTCTGTGTGGCCTGGTCCCCTGGCCCTCGCCGCCCCAGGAGAGCAGAGTCTCGCCGACTCCCTGTAGCAGCCCCGGGCCCAGGACGGTGTCCTGCACGTGTAGACAGTTACTAGAGGGAATGCATCCGGGTGGGCAGAAACTGTGAGAACAAGTCCAGGTCCGGAGCACATAGAAACTCGGGGCCGCCAAGTGAGCAGGATCAGGCTGGGGGGTTGGCTTATAACGTAGTAAGAGTGCTTCTTTCCTCTCCGTGTGAAAATACGCATTTTAAAAAAGTATATGGATGTTGGGGAATAAAGGGACCAAGAATGCTCTGCAATTATTAACTGACGCTTTTCTGCTTTTGTTTCCCCAGACACCATTTGCTTTTGACTCAAGATGATGTGATGTTTTATTATAAAACTCATTAACCATGATGGCTACACAGACATTAAGCATAGACAGCTATCAAGATGGGCAACAAGTGAGCGCCTGAGTTTTATTCCACATTCTAAATACAGTCCATGGGTCGGGTACTGAAACACGACCAATGCTTTGTATATTTATACTTCAGGGTGCGTGAGGTTGCAGGCTCAGTTTTAAGGATATGATGCATTGATCATGTGCTGGTGTTAGAAAGGCTCGCTATAGTGTTATTCAAATCATTTCTCCCAGTGATGCCAAGTTGCCGGTAATTGTGACTCCCCTAAGTTATAGTTTATTGGGAGTTTCCCTTTTTGATGTCCATGCTAGTGAGTGTTGTTGCTTTTAAAGAAAAGCTGGGTGTTGAGGAAAGCGGATGACCGGTTGCTGACCTGAGCAGGAACCACGGTGTTTCCCCTCCACAGGCGTGGGTGGCGGGGGGCCTGTCCCATTTGTCGGGGCAGCATCATTGCTGTGCTGTCAGCTCCTGTTGTGTGGCTGTGCCCGACAGCCTCTAGCCTGCCCTCCCACTGTCCATGGACTTGGTGTTCCTTGCAGCTGCGATGAAGGTCTGGGTGTTTCGGGTTCTGTGCCCTGAAGGAACTGGGGAGGCAGGGAGTGGGAGAAGCTCAGCCGAGGCCTGGGCAGCCTCTCTTGGGACACCTGAGGTCTTGGGATGCTCTTTGTGTTCAGAATGGGGTCCAATCCCCCTCTTGACTGTGGAGCCCTGGAGCTCGTTTTGTTGAAGACCTTCCAGTCTTTGCTTCCTGCTTCCTGTAGTGAGGAAGGCCCAGAGGCCGCTTTTCTCCCTACTCGAAGGGAGCTGGGTCGCGACAAGACCAGGGGGACTGGCCCGAATGAGGTCACAGCCCTGCATCAGTGAGGTTGCAGGTGGCGCCTGGGACCTGAGGCTCCCTCCCTCTTCTGTTGTGTCTTTCCTTGGTGGCCAGTTCTGTGCATTCCTGCTTTGGTTCCTGTTGCACAGACTTTGTTTTTGTTGGCTTGTTGTTGTTGTTCTTGGCTTTTTAAAAATGTTGAAGTGTCTTAGCTTCTTAGGGGAATTGAGGCATGGGGGTGCTCTCTGCACCTGGAAGTCCTTGGATATTTCCAAGTGATTTTGTTTCTTAAAATGCAAAGCTAGTGTTGTCCCTCTCTCCACGTGCTGAGCCCTGCCTTGAGGACCCTGCATTGCCCTTGTCCTCACCTCTGCACCCTGCTTCTGGGCATCCCTGCCCTGCGGCCCTGGCCCTGGCTCTTCCCTTGGCTCTTGCCTCAAGGAGCAGCTTGGCCAGGGCCCTCTGGTCCTGCAGGTCTTTGCTTCCATCGCTTCCTGTGAAGACTCCCTGGCCTGCCCTGGTCCCTCCCCGCTTGCCACCTGCCTCCTGTCTTTCCTCCCTCCACTGGTCCCCCTGATCCCCTGCTGGCAGATCCTGCCGGGAGTCTCCTCCTCCAGCAGGTCTGTGCCTGGAGGTGGCTGAGGTGGCCATGTCCCGCGCAGTGCCAGGCACAGGGAGGGAAGGAGCCTTGCTTTTCCCTTGACGTGGAAAACTCTTGGTGAACATTATTTTAAACATTTCCTATCCTACAGTATAGATATGCCCAATTTCCTTGGCCATTTCTCCGACATTTAGGTTTCTCTTTCTTCCACAGTCTTTTTTTTTTTTTTTAAACCCGAAATAGGTGCCTGGGTGGCTCAGTCATTAAGTGTCTGCCTTCGGCTCAGGTCAGGATCCCAGGGTCCTGGGATCGAGCCCTGCATTGGGCTCCCTGCTCTGTGGGTGGCCTGCTTCTCCCTCTCCCACTCCCCCTGCTTGTGTTCCCTCTCTTGCTGTGTCTCTGTCAAATAAATAAAATCTTAAAAAAAAAAAAACCTGAAATAAATCTTTTAAGGCTTTTTTATAATACTGTCAGATTTCCTACCAGAAAGTTGTGTTTGATTGGGCTTTAGTTAGTTGCTTTAGTGTTTGTTTTTTTAAGAAAGAGAGAGAGAGAGAGAGAGAAGTGCTCTCCCGGGCCCACTGCACCATCTAAAGGCAGTGGCACAGAGGCATCCCTGCCCATCTGGACCATCGAGAGGCAAGTGCGGCGCCAGGGTCTCCCCTGCGACACGGCCCCCGGGGCCTGCGATAGCCCTGGCTGTCAGGTGCCAGGGTCGTGGCAGCGCTGGCTCTCCCCACTGCGTGGGAATAAGCCCCTTCCCCGAGGGCCCCCACCAGGCTGCTTCCTTGAGGACGGAGTCCTGGCAGCGAGGGGTGTTCCTGACGAAGCTGAGGGGGCTGGCGATCTGCTCTCAGATAATTACAAGTTTCTTGCAGCATTTTGGGATTTCTTTCTGTAAACTGAATTCTTTATGCTTAAGGATTTAAATACTTTTCACCTAAGTTACAAACCAAATAGCTAGTTGAAAGCAATTTATAATATCTTTAAGGCTTCCTCTTAGGTTTTATACTATTTCTTTAAACACAGCCGGTCTTTGCCTTCTGAATACAGTGACTTTTCCTCAAAATTTGGATAGCTTATGTATTCCTGAAATTTAAGAGTAGATAGGGGAGAATTTAGAATATAGGGTCTGGGTTGTTTTTGTGACAAGATAAGAGTTTGAACCACTCGTGTGTACTTCTCTTGCTCAGCGTGAGCATCTAGAGCAGGCAGAGACAATGGTAAGATTATTTATGTGCCACTTCCCTTCAGTGCTGTGTAGTAGCATGTTTTTGAAAATCATAAGCATTTCATGGATACCGGTCCTCACAGTTTTCAAGATGATTTGGAAATTTGACCTTTGTTTTAGCCGTTTTCAAAACATATTAAATTCAGAGGAGTTTTGTTGGTAGTATTTTTTATGTATTACTGCCAGTCGTCCAACTGTCTAGCAATTTACCACTCCTGTTGCATTTCTGTTTCTGTTTGAGAGTAGAGTACTTAGTAGTAGTTTATTTTGTGTTTAGTAACCAGAATTCTCTCCTTTCACAGATGCAAGTAGTAACAGAGTTAAAAACGGAGCAAGATCCCAACTGCTCTGAACCTGATGTGGAAGGAGTGAGCCCCCCACCCGTGGGGTCCCAGACACCAATGGATGCGGACAAGCAGGCCATTTATAGGTAGCGATGAGATGTGACACATGTGGGTTTTAACAGGAATGGCAGGAATAGAGAACCTTGTTAAATGGAATGCTAGACCTATTACCTAGGCAGAGTAGTAAGGTTTGATGTGATAACCACAGGGGTGAGAAGTTTGTCAAATTAAGATATTATTCCTAGTACCTTAAGAAAAAGTTTTGGAAATGGACATTTTAGTCAACCTTGCAAAAAGAAATCTTCAGGCCCAGGTAGTTTTACTGGAGAATCCAGTAAAGGAAGAGGGAATGCCTCCCAACACATCACTCTGATACTAAAGCCAGACAAAGACAATACAAAAAAAAAAGTGTGCACCAGTGTGCCTCATGAACTTAAACATAAAAATCATTAATAAAATATTAAATCCAGTGACATATAAAAAGAACACACACTGACCAAGTGGAGTTTATCCCAAGAACTCAAACTAATTCGTTAGTCAAAAGATCAACCAGTGAGACGCACAACATGATCATACCAAGTGACACAGGAAAGCATTTGATAAAAATCAACAGGTAATTATGATTAAAAACTGTCAGCAAAGTGGTAAAGGAGGGAAACTTTCCTAACCTGATGAAGGGCAACATCAAAAAATCTGTAGTTCTCATCGTATTTAATGGCCAAAGACTGTTTTCCTCTGAGACTGGGCATAAGGCATAGTACACTCTGACTCCTTTTGTTCAGCACTGTAATGGAAGTCCTAGCCAGGGCAGTTAAGGCAAGAAAAAGAAAGAAAAGGCATACCAGATTAGAAAGGAAGAAACACAACTGGCTCTGTGTACAAACGACATCATTGTCTATATAGAAAATCCCAAAGACTCAACCAAAAAACTTCCAGAACTGGGTGAGTTTAAGAAGGTCACACATTACAAGGGCAACACACAGAAACCAATCCCATTTCTATTTGAGTAATATACAGTTGGAAACTGAAAATTAAAAAAGACAATACCATTTACAAGAGCTCCAAAAAATTTAGGTATAAATCTAACAAAATGCAGAAACTTTATGCTGAAAAATTATAAAATGCTGATGCAAGCAGTCAAAGAAAACCTAAATAAATGGGGACACATACCATGCTCATGGATTGGAAGACTCAACTTTGTAAAGATGTCCTTTCTCCTAAAATCGACTTGTAGATTTAGTATAATTCCATATAAAGCCTTCGGACAGTTTTGTACATATAGACACGTTAATTCTAGATTTTATATGGAAGGCAAAATAACTAGACCAGCTGAAACAGTGTTGAAAAAGAATAAAGTTGGACTTCTGAGACATACTATGGCATTACGGTAACGAGGGTGTGGTGACGAGGGTGAAGGGATAGGGTTAGAATCACTTTGTCCTGCACAAATACCGTGTTTACTTGACCTTTGACAAAGGTGCCGACAATTCAGTGGAGTCGAGGTAGTCTTTCCAAAAAATGGTGTTGGAGGAATTAGACATTCATATGCTGAAAGAAGATCCTTGACCTAATCTCATGTTTTATACAGGAGTTTGCTCAAGGGGCACCTGAATGGCTCTGTCAGTTAAGCATCTGCCATCGGCTCTGGTCATGATCCTGAGGTCCTGGATCGAGCCCCATGTCGGGCTCCCTGCTCAGCGGAGAGCCTGCTTCTCCCTCCCTCTTGTGCGCACGCTCTCTCTCAAATAAATAAATAAAATCTTAAAAAAAATAGTTTACTCAAAACAAAGTATAGATCTAAATGTAAATTTTAAAACTATAAAACTGGTCTCTCCATACCATGGAATATTACTTAGCCACAAAAAGGAACGAAGTAGTGATACGTGTTACAACATCGATGAGCCTGGAAAACACCGTGCTAAGTGAAAGAAGCTAGATGCCAAAGGCCATGTATTGTATAATTCTGTTTAGATGTCTAGAACCCTAGCAAATCTATAGAGACAGGAAGCCGGTAGTGGTGGCCTGGAGCTGGGGTTTGGGAGAAGATGGGCAGTGACAGCTGATGGCTGCAGGGTTTCTTTGGGGGTGACAAAGATGCTGTAAGAGTGACCTTGGGGATGGTGGCACCGCTCTGTGAACAGAGTAGAACCATTGCATTGTACACTTTGAAGGGGATAAACTGTAGTATGTGAACGATACCTCAACAAAGCTGTTACATAAACGAATGCAGACGTACGTACTAAAATACTCTCATGCAAATGTAGGACATACATTTTAAATTTTTTTTCCCCCCAGGCATCCACTGTTTCCATTATTAGCTTTGTTGTTTGAAAAATGTGAACAATCTACGCAGGGCTCAGAAGGCACAACTTCTGCCAGTTTTGATGTAGATATTGAAAATTTTGTAAGGAAGCAAGAGAAGGAAGGAAAACCCTTCTTTTGTGAAGATCCGGAAACTGACAATTTAGTAAGTACAAGAAATGTTTTGTTTTTTTCCCCAAAATTAAAATCTGTTCAATAAGTTTTAAACTTCTAATTAGAACTTCAGAATGTAGTTCTGCTAAAGGGGAGAATCCGATAGTTTACGAAATAACTTCCTGTATGTGTGACCTGAATGTCCCCGTGTCTTCCAGCTTTCTGTAGTGACTTTTACTGTAGGGATCAAAGGAGCTCATCTGTGCCTGTGTCACAAGGGGACTGGGGGCTCAGTTCTCTCCTAAGTATCTGTGAAGTTCACTGGGGTTGGTGTGCTTATGTGCTGTGCCTGTCAGGTAGCATGCCTGTGCCCCAGTCCAGTTCTAGGCTTTTCCTTGATCACGGACACACACCCTTATGCTCTGTCTGGAGGCTGGCAGTAAGTGGTGGTGGGTGACAAGGCTGTATGCAGACTTGAGGAGGCCCTTGAACACAGAGCAGGGCAGTCTTAACAGGGGGCTCCCACACTCTTCAACTGCTTCCCCTGGCCTTTCAACCTCGTGTGGGTACCCTCCTCCCAGGTCCGGCGCCCCAAGGTCCAGGGTTCTCTGTGCTTGCTGAAGGAAATGCAGAATTTGTTAACATCACTGCTGCACCCCTCAGTGTTGGTGGAGCGCTGTTAGCTCATGTCAGGGGACACGCTCCTTCCCTGGGCTTCCTTTAGAGCCTGCTAACCCCCAGCCCAAAATCTTAGTCAGGGCCCTGATCAGCAGAAAAGTGTCTCAGGAAACTTTTTCCTGAATAAATGTCCCGGATCTTTGTTGGTTTTTAATTTCTCATTATACATTCAACCCTTAGTGCCTAACGGATTTTACCAGGACGCTGTCTGACCGGGAGTCAGCCTCCTCATCTTTGAACTGGGACCAACAGTGCCCGCCCTTTTGGGGTGAGAATCAGAAGCTCTCTCTGCCTCTGAATCTCTGTCACACAGCCAGCAGTGCGTGGCTGCGGGGACAGCCAGAGGGGACCCAGGTTCTCCTGACTGGTGTTCCAGCATAGGGTCTAGCAGAGCTTGGGGCGTGGTCACTCTTTATCGACTGCTTGGCTGGTTCATGCCACAAGTACATATGAATTACTGTCCCCAAGGTCACAGGGAAGGAGCTGAGCTTTGGGGTTGTGGATTCACAGGCAAGTGGTGCTTATTACAGATCATTGTCTACTGCTGTGGGGCAGGTTACTCTGAAATTTAGTGACTTAATAAAGTCACTGTAAAACTTTTAGAAAAATCTTTTTTTTTTTTTTTTTTTTTTGTACTTTTAGAAAAATCTTAAAAGGGCTAACCTAGTGCTAGGGAAAGAGTTCTTAGGCTTGACACCAAAAGCACAATCCCTAAAAGGCAGAGTTGATAAGTGGAGTTTTATCAAAATGAAGAGCCTCCTATGAGGTGGGTATGGATTCCTCCCCATTTACAGAGGAAGACATAAGAGCAGAGGGAGGGTAAGTACCTTGCTCTTTGTTGGAGCTGGTCCGCGGTGGGGCCGGGGTGAGGCTGGGCTGTCTCCTGGTGCTGTGACTCACTGAGGGCGGCACGGGGACATCTGTGCCCCACACACCAGATGCAGCGAAACGCCAGAGGTCTGCGGTGCTGGAATGACTTGTCGTTTTGCATGATTTCTGATGTCATCCCCCTCCTGTCATTGGCAGTGCAGTTGGTCAAGGCTCTATGGCGTTCAGGCGAATGACTGAGAATTACAACTTACCATGATGCTGCCATTTTCTTGTCTGAAGATCTTCATTTTCTCTGCTTCTAGATGGTAAAAGCAATCCAGGTTTTGCGTATTCATCTTCTTGAGCTGGAAAAGGTTAACGAACTGTGCAAAGATTTCTGCAGTCGATACATTGCTTGTCTAAAAACGAAAATGAACAGTGAGACTCTCCTGAGCGGAGAACCTGGAAGCCCGTATTCCCCCGTCCAGTCCCAGGTATCTATGTCGGGTCCTGCTCTGCTCCTTGGTGATGGTAAGGTCTGCAGGGGTGATGGGTACTGACTCCTGAGACCAACAGCCCTGTCGGAGTGCCTGGGCTGACATAACGGCCATCCTCAAGCCAGAAGGACAGTCCCTCTGGGCTTCACGCAGTAAGTGGGGTGAGGCCTCAATCTGCATGTGTGGACCCTGGATCCCAGCTTTCTGGAGGATGGAGTACCATTCATTGCTTTCCTTTTTCTTTAAAACAGGGTTTTTATTATTTCTTAGAATTGTGGTAAAATACACATATCATAAAATGTACTGTCTTAACCATTCTTAAGTGTACAATTCAGTGGCATTAAGCATATTCACACTGTTGTGCTACCATCATCACCATCTATCTCTGGAACTTTCCATCTTCTCAGACTGAAACACTATCCCCATGAAATACTAACTCCCCATTCTTCCCTCCCCAGCCTCTGGCTCCCACTATTCTACTTTCTATGAATTTGATCAGTCTAGGTACCTCACGTGAGGGGATCATACCGTATTTGTCCTTTTGTGCTTGGCTTACTTTGTGGACATAATGTCCTTGAGGCTCACCCATGTTGAAGCACTACTATACTTGAGCCACACTGATGGTGATATTCCATTGTGGTCATAGTTCACACTTCCCTGATGGCTAATGGTGTTGACCATCTTTTCATGAGCTTATTTGCCGTCTGTAGATCCTCTTTGGTAGAAGGTCTGCTCACGTCCTTTGCCCATTTTCTGATTGGATTTTTTTTTAAACTGTTGACTTTTGAGAGTCTTTTTTTTTTTTTTTTTAAAGATTTTATTTATTTATTTGACAGAGTGAGAGAGCACAAGCAGGGGGACAGTAGAGGGAGAAGCAGTCTCCCTGCCAAGTGGGGAGCCCGATGGAGGGCTCGATCCCAGGACCCTGGGATCATGACTGGAGCTGAAGGCAGATGCTCAATGACTGAGCCACCCAGGCGCCCCTAGATACTAATCTTTTATGGGCTGTATGGTTTGTAAATATTTTCTCCCAAGTCTGTAGCTTATCTCTTCATCCTCTTAACAGGGTCTTTTGCATAGCAAACATTTTAAATTTTGATCAAGTCCCATTTATCAACTTTTCTTTGATGAGTTGTGCTTTTGGTGTTAAATCTAAGAACTCTGCCCAGCCCTGGATCCCAAGGATTTTCTCTAGTTTTTTGTTTTGTTTTGTTTTCCTGAAAGTTTTATATTTCACATTTAAATCCATGGCCCATTTTGAGTTAACTTTTGTATAAAGTGTGAGGGTTTAGGTTGAGGTTCTTTGTTTTGCCTCTGGACGTCCTGTGCTCCAGCACCATTTGTTCAAATTCCTCCCCTGAACTGTCAACGGTGAGTGTATTTGTTGGTCTGTTTCTGTGTTCTCCGTTCTGTTCCCCTGATCTCTGCCTTTACACCAGCTAATCTTGTTACTGTAGCTATTGAATAAGTCTCAGATTTGGGTAGACTGTTTCCTCCCACTTTATTCTTCTTTTTCAAAGTTATTTTAGTTATTCTAGTTCCTTTCCATATAAGTTTTGGAATAATCTTGTCTATATCAACAAAAAAACGTTACTGAGATTTTGATAGGAATCGCACTAAGCCTGGTATTGTTCTGAGGAGAATTGATGTCTTTCCTCTGTTGAGTATTCCAGTCCACAGACCAGGTACGTCTCTCTGTCATTCCTTTCATTGGTGTTTCGTAGTTTTGTGATACAAGTTTTACATATGTATTTTTAGAATTACACCTAGGTGTGTGTGTGTTTGTTTGTTTGTTTTTTGGCAATTACAAATGGTATTATATTTTTAACTTTAGCGTCCCTGCTAGTATTTAGAGATACAGTTGATTTTGTATGTTTATCTTTCATCTTGCAACCTTGCTGAACTCATTTATTAGTTCTAGGAGGTCCTTTTCACAGATTCCTCAGGATGTTCTCCTTATTCAGTTATGTCATCTACAGATAGGAACAGTTCTGTTCCTTCCTTCCTGATCTGTTTGCTTTTTATTTCCTTGTCTTACCTTATTGTGTTGGCTAGAACATCTGGTACTATCTTGAATACGATTGGTGAGAGTGGATTGCCTTGTTCCCAATCTTAGGGGAAAACATTCTGCCTTTCACTGTTAGTTATAGTTTTAGTGGCAGGTTTTTTCTAGATGCTCTTCATCAAGTTGAGGAAGTTCCCCTCCATTTCTGTTTCTCTAAGAGTTTCTATCATACTGAATTTGTCAAATGCTTTCCCTGGGTGAATTGATACGATTATGTGATTTTTCTTCTTTCTTCTGTTAACATGGTAGTAGATTACATTACTTGATTTTTCGAATACTGAATAAGCCTTGCATTCCTGGAATAAACTCCACATGGTCATGGCACAGAATTCTTTTTATATGGGTTCCTGAATTCTGTTTGCTAATATGTTGTTAAGCGTTTGTATGTCTGTACTGGGGGATATTGGTCTGTAGTTTCTTTTTTGTTACAGTCTTTGTCTAGGTTTGGTACCAGGATAGTACAGCTTTGTAAAATGAAGACTCCTTTCCTGTTTTCTGGAAGTGATTATATAGATTTGGTGTTAATTCTTCACATGTTTGATAGAATTCTCCAGTGACACTAGCTGGAGCTGGAGATGTCTTTTTTGAGTGTCCCAGTTATGAACTCGGTGTCCTTCATGGTTGTAGGGCTGTTCAGATGACCTGTTTCACGCTAGCTTCAGAGGCCCGCGTGCCGAGTGGACTGTGGCACTCTTCCTCTCCTGCTGACGTGTGTAGGGTCTGCAGTGCTCTCGGTTTCCTTCCTGATGTTGGTAATTTGTCACGTCTCTTTGTTGTAGAGGTTTGTCAATGTATTGGTCTTTGCAAAGAACCAGCTCTTTTTTCATTGATCTCTGTTTTTCTGTTTTCAGTTTCATTGATTTCTGCTTTGATCTTTATTATTTCCTCCCTTCTGCTTGCTTTGGTTTCCTTTTGTTCCTCTTTTTTAGGTTCTTGATGGTGGGAGCTTGGATTATTGATTTGGATGAATTAATATTCTAACCAAGTTAATGTGGCAGACTTTGTATGTACCTACCAGAGCTTTATACATACATTCAGATTGATGTGGCAGCCTGCAAAGTAATCGTCTTTGGGCAGTACCCACTGATGCTGTTGAACTGCTCAAATGCCTGGGTGTCTGCTGGGCGCCAGACCCTGTGCCTGGACACCAGCATGGAGCTCTCTCCCTGGCCGGCCACCAACCCAGCCATCTTGGTGAATGGACGGGTGGAATCTTGATGTGGTATTTATGGTCATTTCTGCGGAACCTGCTGCAGGCCAGGCCCAGATCTAGCACTCCACAATCATGAACACCAGGGGGCTCGCCTCTTTTATGATGATTAATATGATGACAAGAGGAAAGATAATCTTTTGGAAGCCAGATTGAAACCAGTATCTCAATACTGATGATCATAGTTGCTACTGGGTCAGTCTTGGATCTCTTGGTTTGCAGATATGTAAGGTGGGTTTTCTGGTGTTTTCCCATAGCCCCTCACTTTGTATTTCTGACTTACAGCAGATTCCAAGTGCCATCTCAGGCACTCTCAGCCCCCAAGGAATCGTGGTTCCAGCATCTGCACTGCAACAGGGGAACGTAACCATGGCGACAGTGGCAGGTAAGCCCAATGAAAAAAGGATGCTCTTTCCTTGAGCTTTTGTGGAGAAGTCCTTTTATATTAGAACAGAGAAGTGCATAAATATAATTTCTAATTAATGCCAGTTCCTGAAATAGGAGTGGCAAAATCTAGAGCATTTAGAATTGAATGCCTGTTTCTTGTTTTAATTCCCAGTAACAAATAGTTGACGCAAATTGTGTTTCCCTGCCAAAAAATTTTGGGAAGAAAGGTTTTATATAGGAGTTGACAATATATAGCAAAAACCAATTGTAATTTGTAGATAACATAGTTGTTAATTGCACTCTTGGCAGCACCTGGAAAAGCTTAGGTTGTGTCATTAATGTTTGACAAACAAATAAAAATTCATTCTTAGTATTACTTGTATATAGTAAAAACCATCACGGGAGGGGTGCTGATTCTGTGGTTCCCTGGTGCATCTCAAACATCGCAAATATAAAGTTGTCATGAAAATGGAATGGGGCATGTGAGGAGGAGAGAAATTTACAACGAAAACCCTCATGTGATAGTGTCAGGGGAAACCTCCCCAGGAAGATGAAAGCATGTTTGATCAATATATACTATGATAAAAAATAGTTCACACCAATTGCCAGGTCCTTTAATACTGCTAATTGTGGGGAAAGTAGGAAACAGAGGTGGACAAAAAGGGAATTTGCAGAATCCAAATAAGCCCTTGTGCCCTGTGCGGTGGGACACCTTACCACCCGCTTTGCACTGTGCCCCCTGACCGTGCCCGCCCCCCTGACACACTGCCCTGCCCCACCCCCCCCCACTGCCCTGTCCCCTCCACTGCCTTGCCCCTCACTCTGCACACTGCCCTGCTCTGTTGAACTGTGCCCACCCCCTGCACACTGCCGTACCTCCTGCACAGTGGCCCGCACACCCCTTACAGTACCATGCCCTCCCCTGAGTGCCTCCCCCCACACAGAGCCAGACCTCACTATAGATGCTGGAACACTACTTGTCCAAGGAAGTTGTTTAATAATTTATAGTGACAAGTCAGCCAGCAAAGTATTGATCATTTGAAACAATTTAAAAACCACATCAGACTAAAGGTTTTATTCCTTTCATACGTATATTGAGTATATTGAGAATACGGTTTTAAATCGTTGTGACTTAAAGAGTATTTTAATTTTTTCCTTCTTGAGGTGGCACAGTGTATCAGCCTGTCACAGTTGTCACTCCTCAAGGCCAAGTAGTGACACAAGCATTGTCGCCCGGCACGATCAGGATCCAGAACTCCCAGGTGCGTGTGCCATTCCCGTGGGAGGGTCTGGGGGTGCGTCGCGCAGGCGTGGGGCACGGTAGGCCCAGGCTGGATCTGTTCCCTCTGCCTGAAGATCATTTGTCTCGAGCTGGCTTCCCGGTAGCAGTCTCCAGTTAATCTCAGTGTCCATGTTTTGTCTCCTGTTTACTCTTTGTCTTCCTCGGTGTAAAAAAGTTGCAAAGTTCAGAAAGTCTAAGGCAGCAGGAAAAAAGTCATCCATGACCCCTTCCCCTCAGCAACCACTGTCGTCCAATTGAACACTGGATTGTGTGGTTGTCTCTGGATCAGGAGACTCGAGGCAGTGTGGACACGCTCTTCCCGCCGCCATGCAGGTTGACAGCAGACCCAGCAGGCAGGTCTTGCAGCCCATGGCAAGGCCCTTCTGTGCCCCCGCTGGGCCAGAGCGCCACTCCGGGCTGGTCCTCAGGCTGGCTGGGGCCCTTCCTTAACATCCTCCCACAGCCTGGTGCGAAAGCTGAGCAAGAGCTGCCCCTTCCCCACTCCCAGTTGCCCAGTGGAGGCCCTGCCCCAAGGCGGCTGGTGTGTTCCTCCTGCCCTCCCTCGGCCTCTCGCTTCCCCCAGGCACCCCAGCTCCGAGAGCGCAGGAGGCCGCTTCACGGGCAGAAGCAGCACATGGATGTGCTGTGCTGTGCTGTGCTGAGGTCACACTGCTCTCTCTGTGTCTATGTGGTGAGACGGGGTCGACTTGGTGGTCGGCCAGGCCGCTGTCGATCACGGAGAAGCACGCACGCACACACATGCACACACACCCTTGTTTTCCACTGCCAGGCCACTGTCGATTACGGAGACGCATGCACACACACACTCACCCTTGTTTTCCACATTGAGCTAGGTTTAAGTCCGAAAGATAATGTTTCTGTTGTCAGCTCGTAGTTAGGAATACAGATTCTTTATGTTAGTTGTCTTTAGCCCGCACAGATGTTTCCCACAACCTCACGGACGACTTGGAGGCCGAGCCCCGGAGATGTTGTGTCTCCCTCAAGCAAACAGCAGAGGCGAGAGGGTGGGCGGGGGGGGCACGGGCTGGCACCGCCAATCCAGGACTTACTGCCTCTCACTGCATGGACAGAGTCGAGCTAGGGCAGGGGGCCTTGTCATCTGGGCACATGGGGTCTCACCAGGCCCAGCAATGGGTGCAGGAGGGACTGGACTCCACCAGCGTTGTCCCTAGATTCTCCAGCCAGCCTGCTTTCCCTGGAGCTTCCTATTTACCACGGCTGTGAGCATGAGGTGGTGTCTGGTTGGCAGAGCTCTTCCTGGTACCACATGGAACTGCTTTTAGAGTGAGGTGTCTTCCTTATGTAGTAGAGGTTTATTTGCCCTGTTGCTTAAGAAGAAAGTTTTCCGGGGTGCCTGGTGGCTGAGTCAGTTAAGTGTCTGACTCTTGATTTCGGCTCAGGTCACTCACGGTCTCAGGGGCGTGAGATTGAGCCCTGCGTTGGGCTCTGTGCTCAGCTGGGAGTCTGCTTGGGATTCTCTCTCCTTCTCCCTCTGCCCGTCCCTGCTGCATGCTCACTCTCTCTCCCCACCCCTTTGCTCTCAAATAAATAAATCAATCTTTAAGGGAAAAAAGAAAGTTTTCTACTTCACTGCATTTTCTTATAGACGGAAAGGACTAGTTTAACTAGCAAACACATAGAGTTTGTATTTCAGCATAACCCCTTCTGACACAGAACATGCCTGTGACCCTCCCCAGCCTTGTCAGGCAGACAGGTGAACACAGCTCCCTCCTTGCAGCCTGTGAGCTGTCTCTGCTCCGGTGCTCAGTCCACTGTGCGCCTGTCCCCTCCCCGTCATTCTCCTGCCGAGTCCGGCTTCTAGGGCAGCAGGGACAGGAAGCCAAAGACACGAGCTGCCCTGGGTTTCCAACAGAAGAGTAAACAGATTGAGGGCTCTGGGTGCAGGTGTTCTTTGAATAAAACCTGTACGTGGTACGTGTGATTTTAATTGTAGCTGTTTGGGCTGCTCTGGGCTCTTTTCTTCCCTTTTTCTCTTTCTTGGGGGGGGATTGGTTCTTACTGGGCTTCAGGTAATTGGGGAGAGTAACTTCACCAGTGACATTGTCTATTTTTGTGTCAGAAACTGTCAGGGTTGGTTTGATCGAGAAAACTGCTTGCTGTCCTGGCTCCTGTGGTCACTCTGGCCAGCGTCATTCATGGCAGCACTGTGGTGGCGGTCACTCCCATGCCGTTCCCCACCTGCCCGTCCTGCCCCGTCGTCTGGCTGCGTTGTGGGCGCAGCTGAGGCGGATGGTAACATTGCCGCTCTCCCCCAGGAGAGAATTGGCCACCGTGGGCCACATTCTGACCTACGGCCTGTCAGGAGGAGGCAGGATTTGGCCTCTTCCTAGGGCATCTCTATGGAAAGGTGTTTCTACTTCTAAAAACGTATTTTTGAGGAGAGAGAAGTAACCAGGGGGATTTCACGGATTTCCTCCCGCTCTAGCTCCTCCCCCTTTCCTGGGAGAGTCTTATTTGTACAGTTGTTATTTATATATTTTAGGTTTTTGCTATTACTTGGCCTGTGACAAGGTTTTTTGCCTCCGTTTTACTCTTATCTTGCTTTTTTGTATCAGGTGGTTGTGTGTCCAGCTCAGTGTGCAGGATGCTGAGAGGCTTGGAGCCAAGCACCGCTTTTCCCACCCTGTTCCCTCCTCTCCCCTCGGGCAGCTGCTTTTTGATCCTGCTGATTTCCTACCGTTTCTCACTAAAAATCCTCCCTCTTAACTCACCCCTGAAGCTCCTGGTTTGGGCGCTCTGTCATGGTTGGGGCCTGTGCTCCGTCCGTGCACCCCCTCGGCGGCGGCTCTTCCCCGCCCTGCCCGTGCTTCTCCACACAGCTCGGCCAACCTGTTGTCAGTATGAACATCACCTGGTCTCTGCGGAGCTGAGTGTGTACCTGTGATCCCAGGGCTTCTCTGGTTCAGATGTGTCTGGCCGAGCTCGCAAGTGCTTCACTGTTGTCCCGGTGCCACGGCCAACACCTACCTGCCAGAAGGCACATCGGGACCGCGGGCCCCCAGAAGCTCTCCACCTCCCTTCTCCGGGGCTCTTCTCTATCCAGGCTGGGCACAGGGTATGTTCTCAAACTTTCCTTGGACATCGCCTTGAGGAGTCCCTTCTAGAGCCTACATCCTCTACTTTCTTGGCTTTACTCCCCACTTTGGAAACTTCCAGAGAAAATGTGCATGGGAAGTACATTCTGTTGAGACATTGCAAACCTGAAGATGACTTTATTTTGGTCTCGTACTTGACGCAGGCTGTTTCCCAGGACAGTTTCCGGAAGAAATCGTCAGCAGGGCCCGGGAGCATGGCGTCGGGGGCTCTAGCCACCTTGGGAAGAGGTCAGCGCTCGCTGCTTTCCGGGCTGCTGTTTTCTCCTCTCAGCCACGTCTCTTCTCCGAGCTGTTGCTGAGCCCTGGGAAAACCTCATGTCCTGGAGTCTGAGACCTCTCCTTGACGTCTCTGAGATAGCCCTACCCCCACCCCAAGCACATTAGACCTTCTGAACTGAATCTCTGCATTTTTGTGTCATTTTTTATTTGTATTCTCATTGTCTGGTTTCTGAGAGATCTTTTATCTTCCAACCCATCCATGCAGGTTGACCTCTTCAGCACAGTTTGGATTTCTTTTTTTTTTTTAAACATTTTATTTATTTGACAGAGAGAGACACAGCGAGAGAGGAAACACGAGCAAGGGGAGTGGGAGAGGGAGAAGCAGGCTTCCCGCAGAGCAGGGAGCCCGATGTGGGGCTCGATCCCAGGACCCTGGGATCATGACCTGAGCCGAAGGCAGACGCTTAACCGACTGAGCCACCCAGGCGCTCCTCAGTTTGGATTTCTTAGACTCTTCCGTTCCCTCTGTGCTTTCTCTTGAGGTAGCTCCTGTTTGTGCTTCATGGGTGGTTGAAGCCTTCTCTCTGTTCCCTCTGCATCTCAGCTCTGGTGTCTGCTGTTTGTGATGGAGGCCTTCGGGTGTTTGGGGACAGTTGGCTGTCCTCGGACCTGTCAGCATGAGCTGCCGGAAGGCCACTGGGTGCGTGGCAGGTACGGGCCACGGCAAGCCAGCTTCTCCACGGGCTGGCCTCTGGAGTGTCTCCTCTACTCAGTGTCTCCAGAGAAGGACTCTCAGACTTCCTGCCTGGGGCACAGGCCCGGTTGCGAGGGCGGGGGCGGGCCGGGGTCTCCCATTTTGCGTGTAGACTTTCCCTACCCCACTCTTTGGCCTTGCCCCTCACTCCCGCTGTCCATTGCTCAGTGTGCCCCGGTCTCCTGCAGGGCAGGGGGCAGGTCAGTCATCTGCAGGGAATGATGGCGAGGGCGTGTGGGGGGTTCTCACTGCTTCTTAAACAGACTGCCAGCCAGTTTCCCAGGCTCTTACCCGCCCGCCGCTCGTCCAGGCCCCGGCGGTGCTGGAGCTCACCAGGGCAGCGGCTGTTCCGTGCAGAGGCCGTGGCTTTCCTCACGCAGCCCTGTTGGCCCTCGGGCCCCTTGGTAGCATCTGTGAGGTCGAATCACACAGCTAACTGTCACTTCGCCCACTTTTTGAGCCCACATTTGCTTTAACCCTGCACGAAAAAAGCAACACTGGGCATATGTCAAATTTCATGAAGAACATCATATATTAATTGAGACAAATAAGGCAGATGAGCTAAATTTTGGCCCTGGTGCTTTGGAGCTAGTATTAAAAGTTCATTGCCTGTTCTTTTTTCTGTACACACAAACACGACCATAGAGGGGGTGCTTAATACCATTTGCTTTCAGTCCTTTAACAAAGACATACATTTCAAAAAACACTTATGCCCTTAATAATAATCTTGGCTTTTAAGAAATGTTAGCTACAGCTAGTGTCTTACTGTTCCCTGTAAGTCATAAGTTGTGTCTGTTTCGATGTTGTTGAGGCTTTTAGAGAATATATCTGAAATGATGTCACGCCAGAGGAAGTACAAATAATACAGTGACCTCTCCACAATCACATTCCAAATCCTTAAAAGGGTGTCTGTGGATACATTACACTGAAGGTGATGTTCTTGCCTTTATAAATAAAAGTCAGGTTCCTACGTAAGTTCTGAATTCACGCATGCACAACAGCCGAGGTGCCCCTGGCGGGTCTGTGCTGAGGCCCTGGGAGCTGTGGTGGTTTTCTTCCTGGCCTGTGTCCTCAGCGCTGGTGACACCATCTGCCCAGGGAAGCTGGGCGTGAGGTGCAGCGCCTGGGGCCTGTGGGGCTGAGGCCTGCTCTTAGAGACATCAAATCTTTCTCACGTTTGTGGGAAAGACAGTCCCCTAAGAAGTGTTATGAGTGTCCTTTCCTGTGGAAAGGGAATGGGCAGAATGTGTCCATGCTGTCCTCAAGGGGCAAGGGAGGCCGTGTCTGTGGTGGCTCCGGAGGCTTCTGGGCCAGAGGCGGGTGCCTTGGCCCCTTTGCCCTGTGAGCCCCGTGTCTGCACTGTGTGCGCGTCTGTGTTTTTCCCCTCTGTTCAGCCCACGTGGCCGCCTCTCGTCAGCGGCCCTTCTGCTTCCTGCCCGTTCTTGCTGATTGCTTGGAATCTCTAGGCTAGGAGAGCGGGTGTTGTCACGTCCGTGACTAGAGGGTGCGAGGTGAACACGAGTGGTGGGCGAGAAGGCCGTGGGCCTCACATGTCTGCAGGGCAGTGGCCCCAAGGCCCTCTGGGCTCCTGTCTCACCTGCCGGACGAGGGGGCCACTGCCCGCGAGACAGCGGTGTCAGTAGTGAGAATGCAGAGGGAGCGCCCCGACGGGTGAGCCCATGGGGCCCAGCACACACATCTCTGCTGCCATATGTCATTTCTCTGTAAGACCTTTGGTTATCTTCATCTGAAGTCGTAAACTACTTGCCTATGTCATAATTTCCTGTGCCTTCTAATGTTATTTTTCAATTGTTTAAAAGCTTCAGTTACAGTTAAACCAAGATCTAAGCATCTTGCATCAAGATGATGGCTCATCTAAGAATAAAAGGGGCGTTCTGCCGAAGCACGCTACCAATGTGATGAGATCTTGGCTCTTTCAGCACATAGGGGTAAGAACGCAAGTGCTTCCACAGTCAACGGTGCCCTGAGATGCTTGCTTGCTGGCTTCCTTTCTGGAAAAAATGTACTGTCTGCTCCGGGGGCCTGGTGTTGAGTGTCGGTGCCATGTTGACTGTCTCAATGTTAGGGTGGAGTGTGGGACAGAGGAGGGTGACCACACTCTGGAGGTCCCTGCCTCAGGGACTTAACCAGGAGGGCCCCGCTGCTGACAAGAGAGTACCTTCCGCTCATGCTAATCATCCACGTGCCACGGAGGGTGACCCAGTGAGGTGAGGTTCGAGAAGTGGGCAGAGAGAAGAGGAATTCGGGCAAAACCTGGGGAGATAGTGACGTTTTAGATAGTAGATTTGAGAGGAAGATGTGGTAAGGTTGAATATCGAGCTGTGGACAGAGGGGTCAGCACATGAGCTTGTTGACCTTGAGCCGGCGTTTGGCCTGCAGACAGCACCGGCCCACGCACATAGTGTCTGCACACCTGTTCACTCACCTGGGTCATGGCCACACCCTCCCCGTGAAGATGCCCGTCTTAGGGAGCACACACTTGCTCGTCCATTTACTGCGCAAGACTTGCTTATTACCCAGCTGAGACCCTCAGTCCTCCTGCCGCTGAACTTGGGGGAGGCACGTGACCCAGAGCAGCTTTCAGGGGTGACAGCCCAGGCTAGTGGCCAGGGTCAGGACTGACCACGCTGGCTTGCAGGGGAGCATGTGGTGAGACAGAGGCAGGAAAGTGGCTACTGTCTGCTGCGTACGGCCCTGTCCAGGTGGACGAGGAGCCCGCAGGGGTGTGTGGGCACAGACGCAGAGGCCTTTGGGTGTCCGGAGGGTCGGAAGGTCAGGAGGTCCAGCGGGGTCTAGCGGGGAGCTGCCCGGCAGCCTCGGGAACGAGCTTTGCGGCCGGAGCTTTCCGCCTGCTATTCCCGACTTCTGTGCTGCGTCAGCCGGCTCTGCCCCTTTGCCTCCCTGCCCCTGGCCCCCACTCGTGTCTCTGGTTGCTGACCGCTCCCTCCGCAGGCCGCCTTGCTCACCTGCATCCCAGTGCCCCGTGGCTGTCGGCGGGGCGTCCTTGTGCCCTTTCTCCGCACGCACCCTTGGGGAGGCCCGCTGCCTGGGCCCGGGGCCTGCGTGTGCTCCTGGCGCCGGTCTCCGTCCTCGCCCTGACTCTGAGCCCCGGGGCCGCTGCCAGTCTCCATCATCCCCTGTCTTCTGGGCTTTTAGCCCTTGTCACTGCCGACCGGCACCCCCTTTTCTCTAACTGGCGCCAGGCTCCTTCCCCGAGAGACAGCAGTCCTAGGTAGCTGCCGACTCCAGGCTTGGAACCAGCACGTGATGTCGCTGAGCAGGACCCCTCTCCCTTTCCTGGCCGGCCCTCCTGGAGCGCTAGGACCCCCAGCTTCTCTCCTCTTCTGCCCTCTGCCGAGCCATCCCCGCGTGCAGGACACAGCAGCATGGGTCTGGGGAGAACAGTGCTGGCTCTGAGCGGTGCGGCCGCTTCCGGAAAGTTGTCCTGAAAGGGAAAGGCGTTACGGACACCATGGTTCGGCGCTGTTCATTCTAGTGGTGGGAAGACTTGGTGTGTTTGCTGGGACATTACACAGCTGGTTCCCATGGTACACGGGCCCGGGGCGCTCGGCAGACCCGGGCAGGGGGTGGCAAGTGAGAGAGCAGGCTCCCCCACTGCTGTCCCCCGGGACGGCCCCACCGCGTGCGTGTCCGTGCTATAGGAGCACAGACCAGTGTAGGATGGCCATCGTCCTCCCGGTGTCCTTTCGTGTCTTCATAGTTCCTAAAACAGTAAACCCTGCTTGTAGGTTGAAGTAAAATGTTCCTTTTTTTTTTTTTTCCCTATGAGGCATTTTCTGCCTCCTTTGGCCCTTGTTTCTTTGAAACACAGTCCTCTCCTGCAGCCTTCCTAACACGGGAGGACAGTTCCTGCCGCACGGTGGGGTTTTTCCTGGTTAGTGCACTGGGTTTCCTGTCCCCTTTTATTTTATGAGCTTTTAAACGGCAGGCACAGTATTCGCATTTCCGTAATCCCTACCTCGGGGCCATATGCGCTGGCATCACCCCGAGTCGCTGTCTGTCCGAAGGAACAGACGCCACTGGGGAGACCGGCATGGCACGACACCGCGGTCACCGGGGTGACCATAGTGTGCAGCGACTGTCCCATTCACTGAGTGTTACTTATGGTATCTCCTGCGCCCCCCCCCACCCCCCAGTGTTCTCTGGGGTCCCGGGCAGTCCAAGATAAGGGATTTCGTTGCACATGGCTTTTAGAGTCATTGTCTTACTGGTTTCTACACGTGGACAGTAATCAGCCATGGAGAAATCACTTATTACTATAGATAGAAGTGATTTCCTTTGGTCCTTCTGTCAATTTTGATATGTAATTTCTGGCTTAATTCTGTTTTTTTTAAGTGGAATGTTTTCATCATAAAAGAAAAGAGCAATATAATAGGCATTCCCACCCCAGCCCTGGGCTCGGCTCTTCACAGACTGCACACACTGACCTAGCACGGGTCCTGAAAAGCCATCCGTGCACGCCCGTGTCCCTTTCCTCTCTCAGCGCCTGTGACAGAAGCATGTCGCCCCATGTGTCGGGCTGGAAGCAGCCTGCCCTGCCCCTTCCCTGCGTCCCCCTTGTTACCCAGCTGGAGGATGGGGAGTGTGTACACCCTCTGGCCTTGGCTTCCTCATCTGTAGGACAGAGTGACTGTGAGGATCAGTGATTTACTGTAGGACGTGCAGCGTGACACCCGTGCTGTGTCCCCAGTGTATGGCTCATAACTTGGCCTCAGTGAAGTTGTCCCTAAATGACAGATCAGCAGAGTGCAGCTCCGTGGCGGGCAGTGGCACCCCTTTGAGCCTTCTCACTCGGCCTAACCACGCCTTCGCCTGCGCTTCACCTGCCGCGTTCTTGAGCGGCGCGGAGAAAGACTTCCTTCCGTTTGGGGCATCTCTAAAAAGAAATCATAAGACAAGAGGTTTTGGCAGAAAGCATTATTGCTACTAACGAGTTTTTTACTGATGATTATTTGTATGTTTCTGTTCTACCTAGATAAGCTTGAGTGCCTTTTTCAGTTCATGCTAAACCTTCTTTTTATTTTTAGCATCCCTACCCGACAGAAGATGAGAAAAAACAGATTGCTGCTCAGACAAATTTGACTCTACTCCAAGTTAACAATTGGTAAGATGCGCCTGCTCTCTGAATTGTGCCGTCGGCATGATAGAGCCCTCGAAAACACGCTAATAAGTAGTGGGATTCGGTTGAAAGTTATCTGAGTCCTTTTAACTAGCAACACTGTGTTATCAGAGTACTGGATAATTGGTGGCAGGACATTTGAGAATAAATCAGCACACATTTCCAACTTAAACATTTAATGCTCACTATAGACTTTTCATCTACATCCTGCTTGTCCAGTTAGAAATGTGTTTCTCCAGGGGCATCTGGGTGGCTCAGTTGGTTGTGCGTCCAACTCTTGATTTTGGCTCAGGTCATGATCCTTGGGGTCATGAGATCGAGCCCCGTGTCGGGCTCTGCACTGGGCATAGAGTCTGCTTGGGATTCTCTCCCTCCCTCTGCCTCTGCCCCTCCCCACACTGCTTGTACCTGCACACACGCTCGCTCTCAAAAAAAAAAAAAGTGTTTCTCCATTGTGTTACTACTACACCTAAGTCCCCACGTTCATTCAGAAACATGATGTTTTTGTAGATGAGCTTCTCTGGGTGGGGCATGGTGGCGATGAGGCATCTTGACCTCTGGTGCCCCCCCCCACCCTACGGCTCCCCCACCTTTGGAAACCTTGTGTCACTTTGGTCAACTCTGAGGGGGGAGGCAGCCCTTCAGCAGGAGTCGGGGTCCTAAGAGGGAAATGCCTGGGGCAGTGTCGACTTTATTAAATGAAATATCCTGTTGTAATTTCGGCATCACATACTACTGTGGACGCTGGGACCCCGAGCACGTGCGTTCGCCTGAGATCACAGCTGTTCACCACGACGAAGGGCACTAATGTCGAGGGGTGCACTTCCACTTGTGGGTCAGTCATCTGTCTCATTGGTACTCACTCACGCAGACGTGGGAAACAGGTTCGGCTTATAAAATGGGCATCCGTAAAAGAAAGCACAAATTCTACCACTTGTAAACACTGCTACCTTTTTAACTGTTAGAATTTAAACTTGAGCAAGGTCAGGTAAGTTCCCATGTAAACGACAACATCTCCCAACATACGCAGTCGTATATGCAGGAGGTATGCTTTGGGTTGCACTAAATATTTGTTACCTTGCATTTGGGCCATTGTTTTGGGTGCCAATAAAATAGGCCATGCTCTTTGAATTATTTCCTGTTAAGTCTTTTAAATAGGGTTAGCAAAAACAAAGGTTTCACCTATGTTGCTGCGACATTTGCCATGGCCCTAGTACACTCGGTTTCCTCACGTTTCTCGGGTGACACTTCCAGTCTGGGTTTAGCCCTAAGGATGGGCGATTGATTGATTGGGGGTGGACGTTAGGGTCACTTCTTTGGACATTCTGAATGCTTTTGTTACTGCTCAGCTTTCTTGCTTTTCTTCATCTATTAACTTCCTTGAGCTCCCTAACTTGTGGCTCTATTAAGTTAACAGAATTGTCTGATCTGGAAGGTTTGACGTCGGCTTTTAATTTTTACATTAATAACAGTTTACTAGCATGACTTGCATAAAATTTCTAGAAACTTTTCATATTTGTAGCTGCTACTACTTTTTGTGACTTTCCTTCTATGTTTACAAAAATCACATGTTGGCCTGAGCTTGAACACCCCATTAGCTTGCACCCCACCACCTAGCAGTGTTGAACGCGGAGGCTGAAGAGGCACATGCTGAGCAGCAGCGGGCTTCCCTTCCCAGGCAGTGGTGGGGTCAGTGCTGAGCTGGGGGCTGCCAGGGCTCCCCGGTGACTTCCAGTGCCCACCTTGCTTGTGCTCCTGGGACCAGGTCATTGCCTGGAGCTCTGTGGCTTCGGTCCCCTCGTTTCCATCGGAGGATGTGTCCTCTTGCACTTGAAGATGCTTCTGAATGCTAGGATTTCATTGTATTTTTTGAACTTTATTTAAGTCATCTCTGCACCCAATGTCGGGCTTGCTCTCGGTGGAGACGAGTGGCATGCTCCACCTGGGCCAGCCAGGTGCCCCGTGAGTGTTGGGATGCTAATGTTAAGTGGCCTGGGAGCAGGTGCATCCCAGTTCTGCTCTGCATGGAGAGTGGGGCATGGGGGTCACACCGCCAGGACCAGCCTAGAGCCCGAGTCTCCCGAGGAGCTTGTGTTTCTCTTACACCCTGAACATGGCTCCTTGCTCTCATCAGGGCCCAGCTTGCGGGGGTGAGCAGGCTTGGCTCCAGCGAGAGGTGAAACCTCTCCTCCCTCGTAGTCCTAGAGGAGGAAGCAGAATTGCCCCTAGGCATGGCAGGTGCAGCCGTGACCATATCCGAGTGTGCGGTCCGAACAGCCGCAGACTTCTGGCTGGCGGGGGCGGTGGACCGGAGCTCCGCTGCCCTCCCAGGTCCGAGGGCACCGGCTGGGTGCTGGGAGGGTGAGGGCTGAAGAAGGCAGGCTTTCCGTGCACATACTTAACGTCCATGAAGCGTGTTCCCACGTGCGACCGCGTGCGACCGCCGCTCTGCTGGTGCGGGGTCAGGTCCCCATCGCAGCTGCCCATCCCTGCCCAGGCTGCCTGGGGCCACTGTCGCAGCGCCGGCACAGCTGAGGGGTTTAGGACAGCGGCCCCTCCGTAACTAGCCCATCACCTGGGGTGGTTTCGAGGGCCGCAGCTCGGGCCCCAGAGCCGCACACGCGGAGGTGACCACGAGTGGCATCGGGCACCATCCGCACCCCGAGGGCTGGGAGGGACGGGACTGCGGGGTTGTGTGGGGTCGCTGTTTGCTGGGTGAGGGGGCGAGACGCCCAGGGCGGTGGGGGCCGTGCTCAGCGGGAGGGCTAGAGGAGGGCCGGCCTGGTGACCGGGTCCCTGTGTCGCCCTCAATGCCCAGGTTCATCAATGCCAGAAGACGGATTCTTCAGCCCATGTTGGATTCTAGTTGTTCAGAAACTCCAAAAACTAAGAAGAAAACTGCTCAGAACAGACCGGTCCAGAGGTTTTGGCCTGACTCCATCGCCTCCGGAACTGCACAGCCGCCACCCGGCGAGCTGGCCATGTCGGAAGGTGGGCTGCCTGGGTGCTTGGGGGGGGGGGGGACGGGCGAGGAGGGCAGCGGGGTGGGGGGGGCGGGGCGGCCTTGGCTGCCTGGGATGCTGTGAGCTCTGGGACGCGGGCACAGCTCCAGTGTTGTGCATGTGATGTTACGTGCAGAGCCCCGTGACAGAGTCGCACATGCAGTGCCTGCATCTCAGGGGCCCGGTGTCCGCGATGTGTTCTCTCCCGTTCCCCCCTTGCTGTGTGTCTCCTCCCTCAGACTTCAGTGCGCAGGAAGGAGCAGTCCCTTCCTCACCACCTGGCGTTGGGCCTTGATTTGTTTACCCGCAGTGAGCCCCTGCCGGCCCGGTCCTGCTGTTGCTAGTCCCGCTGACCGGGCCTCTCTCGGCAGTATGCTGCTACGAAGTTAGGGAACTTGGGGGCCTTTATTTCTTCAGATATATGTTCTGTCGCCCCTCCCCCACCCCTTCAGGGACCCCTGTTGCCCATTTGGTGCGCTTTCCCGGGTTTGAGATTCTGTTTCTTGTTTCTGCCATTTTGATGGTTTCTGTGTCTGTCTTTGGGCTTCCTTAAGCTCTTCTTCTGTGGCTCACCAGCCACCGGTCCCACCGCGGGTGTGTTCAGGGTAGACATTGTCGTGCTCATCTCCAGAAGTTCCGGGAGAGTCTTTGCTACCTTTCCTGGCGCCACCTCATAGAAAACAGTCACAGTAACTGTTTTGATGTCCTTCTCTGCGGGCTCTAATATCTGGCCGTCCTGCACTGGTTTCTGACTGAGCTTGCTCCTCACTGTGGGTTGTCTCCCTGCCTGTGTGCGGGCCTGGTAATCTTGATTGGATGCCAGGCCCCGTGACTGTCACCTTGCTGGGGGCTGGTGCTTTTGCACTGAGGCAAGTCCTCCTGAGCTCTCTTTGAGCAGTGACTTACTTGGGACGCTCTGACCCTCTTGTGCCTTGCTTTTGTGATTAGTCCTTGTAAGGTGACCCAGGCAGGGGTGCTCAGTCTCAGGCTGACTACTCAAACCAAGGCAAGACTAGATTGCCCCCGGCCCCCATGCAGCCAGCTCTCAGAGGCCTGGACAGTGTCCTCGAATCTTCTCAGGTGGTTCTCTCCCAGGGCGTGATTGTTTCCTGTATGTGTGTGTGTGGGCCTGTCCTCCCCCGAATGTACCCGGGCGGCTTTCCACAGCCCTGCTGGCCGGAGGGCTGGGGCGGGCCTCTCACGGTGGGCTGTCAACCATGCTTGATTTTGTTTCTTGAGTTGTGGTGTGTGCATTTAAAGCTGGGGCTTCAGCCTTTGGGTTTTGATATGCAGTGGTCTTCTATTTATATTTAAATAATTTATGTTTTCAGTTTTCTCTTTTAATCCAAGAATTAGTTACAAAGGTGTTAGTTCTCTCTCCCTCTCCCCGCCCCACCCTTGGAAAAGACAGTACTGTATTTTGAGGAAGAAGTGCAGACAGAACTATCCAGTGAAGAGTGAGTTTTTCCTCCATCCTGGCTCCTGTCTTCTCCAGAAACCATCCTCATGACCAGTCTCCCGTCTGTGCTCCCACTGCATATGTGACATGATACACTGTGCACAGACCAGAGTGAATGAATGAAAGTGTTTCCCAGGTTGTGGTGTATGACACAGTCGTCTCCCGCCATCACCTATCACTACTTCTGCAGGCCTTTACAGATGAGCGCACGAGGCCCCCCCCCCCGCCCCCCGTGTGTGTGCGGCATGCTCCTGTAGCTTCTGTCCCTCGCTGTTAGGCACACCTTATAACCTTATAACCCGCATGTTATGAGGTTCCTGGTCTCTTTTGTTCTCCGTGCGGCACCTCTTTTCTGCCCTGTGTGTCTGTGTTCTTTATAGTCCTGACCCCTGAGGCCTTCTGTAGACCAAGAGCTTTTAGAGTGTATTAGCTAAGGAAGGGCGGAGGCTGATTCTAGAGACCGTTTCCTAATCCCTGTGGAACGTCCCAGAAACATATATAGGGGTCTTAATACGAGGTCAGATAAGCAAACAGTGCCCCGCCGAGTCACAAAGTGTCTTCCTGCGTGGGTGCTAATTTTAACCTTCTGCCCCAGGAGCCGTTGTGACGATCACCACACCTGTGAGCATGAATGTGGACAGCCTCCAGTCTCTGTCCTCAGATGGCGCCACGCTGGCAGTGCAGCAGGTCATGATGGCGGAGCAGAGCGAGGACGAGTCTGTGGACAGCACGGGGGACAGTGGGGCTGCACTCGCCCCCACCCACATCAGTGGCCTGGTGCTGGAGAACAGCGACTCCCTGCAGTAGGGGGTCAGCGTGGCCCAGAACCATGGGGCGGGCTGGCCTGACTTTTTATAGTTTGCACAGCAAACATTTTACACAGTTTTATTTCTAATATGTTTTATATGTAGATAGAGAAGAGTGCACTTTTGTATTTCATAGTATGCTTCAAGAGCACCTTTGCTGGTGCAGCGACTTCTTTCAAGTGTGTGCGTGCGTGTGTGTGCGGGTTTTTAAGGAAATTCTTTAAAGGTTTAACGCTAAAAATGTGATGAATGACGAACACCCCTGTGAGCCCCTAATTAGATTAAGGAATAGTGTTGCCATTTTCTAAAAAATTATGCAGTTTTAGTTTAGTTCTGTGGTTGAAGCAGGTCTCAGTGGGCTGATTTCTTTGTGTGGCCCATGGATTTGAAAGAAGCTTCTGCATCTTAAAGCTGCCGGCGCGAGGCGGACACCGCACAACAATAAAGTAGGCGTGACTCCGTGGTGGGCGTGCGGCGGTCTGAATACGCTTAGGTTCTCGCACATTCCGTGAGCCTGTTTCATTTGCTATAGATAAAAAGAAATTCCTATTTTTACCTTGCTGGAATTATTGGATAAAAAAGCTATTTTTATAAATTCGTTATGAATTGGATTATGACTATGCTGAGGATAAAATTTCTAGAGAAGAAACAATACATGCTTATTATTTCGATTTGGAATGTTCTGAACCGACCAAATTTAGTGAACCTGCCCCAAGTTAGCTAGCATTCCATGGTTCTCTGCCATCCCAGGGTAGTGATTTATATTTACTACTATGAAAGAAACAACTGTTGAATGAAATTTTGATACCTGCAAATTTTAGTTAATATGTAAATGCTCAGACTGCATCTTACACTCGATCTGAACATAGATCTAAAGGTATTGCTAAATAGGACTAGGTAAGTCAGGTGAAGTGGTGGCCAGTAATTGGTTAACAGCTCTTACCACCTGTATTTCTGTCTGATTTAAATCTGACTACAGTTAAATGGTTACTCTGCCACTTAGCTGTGTGTTGTTTTAGGATGTTTTAGTCAGCCATATGTTTGCATAGAATGTTTATTATAAACTAATATAAAATGTCCTCTACCCCACTGGCTCAGAGTGAGGGCCAATAACCCACGCTCAGCTCTGTTTCGTAATTAACATCGCCCCGAAGTGACATGGTGACCCAGACTGGGGTGACAGCATGACTCTCCCACCACTGGTCCTGGTGTCCGTTTTTACTCCTTGTCCCTTGTTGCTTTGGAATTTCCAGAGCCCTCCCCCTCTGACTTGATCACATGAGATTTGGAATAATCTTAGGACTTCTGTTTTCCTGGTGACAGGAAGACAAGACAAACCAAAAGAGTAGACTGGGTTTTGTTTCCTTTGTTTTCATGTATTTGCAAGTAGGGCTCTTTCTCAGAGTGAAAACAAGCTACCTTGTTTCATCAAGTCTTTACGTGGTCTTACATGGGATGCCCACAGTTCACGTTTCTAAAGGATAGTTTCATGTTTGGGAAAGTCGTCCATGCTTGAGGTTCACTAGCAGTAGCTGGCTACAGACCAGGGTGACACTGGAGGATATTTTGAGCGAGGGCAGACTTCGTTCTGCAACTGGTATTTCCCCCCAAAATTTATGGATTAAAGTTAATCACAGAAGAATATTATTTCCTAGATAACTTAGAAGGCAGTTAGAAATACATGGAAATTTCTCTTAAAATATTTCAGGAGCTTTAGAAGAAAAATTTGACTATCAGCTCTTGGCGAGAGAATCACATTTTTAAGCAGCAATTACATTCCTTATTTATACACAATTTGTAATATTTTCAGTAAATCTGCCCCAGTTTAAAAGATCATTTTAACTTGACCTAAAGTCTGACATTGTTGGACTTCTTGAAGTTAGGACCTGTGGAGGCCAGCCAGCCGGCTTCTTCCAGCCCCAGTCCCTCCTAGCTGCCCCTGCTCTTTGGCCGAGTGCAGACGTTCTCCCAGTGTGGACTCCCAGCCGGTCACCATCTCCCTCCCTGCCCGGGGATCGCGAGGGCTACACAGACCTCATCGGTCTGGAGACGGGGGAGCCGCACAGCGTCCCCTTCCCCCCCCGCCCCCCGCTGCTGGCCTGAGACTCGGCCTTCCATGCCCAGTGACACCATGTGCTCCCTCGGGCTGAGGCCGGTTTTCTTAGGCTCTCAGTTCTCACTGGCTTCAGAGCACCAGGATGAGCCACTCAGAGGGCGGGGCGTCCGGGCCAGCCCGAGGTTCCTTCGGACGGCCCGGGAACCACAGGTGCTCGCACGCAGCGCGGCACGGCAAGCTATTTCTGTTCAGGGAACCGCCGCCCAGCGTCTTTGTTGTCTGTCTGCCTTTTATAAAACGCCCCCCATTTCCAGCCCTCGGGCATTCCAGAGAATCTTTGCAAAGGGGACTGCATCAAACGTTCAGTTTCTGTGAGCAGATTCGGTCCTGACTCTCCACAAAAAGGATGCTTTGGATGCGTCCTGAGACCCAGACAAAACATGCTGTCCCCCCTGTTGTGCTGTTGAGCAGGTAGCCGATGGCCGACTGCGCCTGCAGTGTCCTGACTGCAGCTAGTCCAGTAAGTTCAGTGTTTGTCCCGGATGCAGAGTAAGGGGTTGGGGGGGGGCAGCCAGCGGCGCCGGCTCGCACCCAGACCGCAGGAGCGGGGCTGCGAACACCCCGCACCCCCGGGGCACAGGGGCCTTTTCCGCACGGCCCGTCATGGGCCGGGCCGGTCCTTCCCTGTGGGAGCCAGCGTCAGGGCGCGCTCCTTCTAGACAGACTCGAACGTACCCGGACGGGGGGAGAAGGCCTGTCTCTGGCAGTTAGTGACAGAAATAACTCCGCAGTCTGCCTTCGTTTTAGTTCTGTTTGGTCTATGAACTGACAATCTTTAAAATGTGAATACTGTAACAGTATGTTTTCTTGAATTGTTGTCTTTAAAAGGGATTTTTGTGAAGCGATTGATTTATCAAAGCAAAAAAATTAAAAATAGAAACATGCTTTATGGATGTTTTATTTTCTAAAGCGGAGGTCACCGCAAGCTGCTTTTCCATTTTAAGTAAAACATTCAAATCGTTGACAGGTTTTGCTGGTGATGTGGGGCTCGTAGTGAGCCCTGCACTTTGTTTAAGAATTAGGCTTGTACTGCGCTGGACATTCAGGTCCATTTGCATTTTCAGGACTCTTTCTTTAAATTACTTTCTTCAATTAGTCATTGGTATTCCGGGGGAAAAAATTGGGAAGTTTCTGTTTGTTTTTTATTGTAGTTTATCATAAATCTAATTATTTTGATAGTAATGAGAAAATGATTCATCAGTGAGGTATTGCCTTCCACGGTGCATGTTGTAAAGTGACACCCAAGGTCCTTCTGGACTTGTTGAAGAGCTGCATTAAAACAATTTCAGAGAGTTTTTTCTTTGTAGTCCAGTGTGTTTTAACTCCCTCCAAACTGTTTATCCTTAGAGGCCAAAGTAAGCAGACTTAAGTATTTTGTAAAAAAGTACATCTGAAATTGTAAATCTTGCAGGCGATGAGGAGAGCCGGCTCCAAAGTATATTGTTTCAGGAAATGTTCTGTTTGGAGGGAAAATGGAGCCTCTGTGTCGTCTCTCCAGCTCCTCTAGGTCAGAATTTTAACCAGGTGAGACCTTGGCCCAGTCTTTGACCCCTTTAGGCTTCAAGTGCTTTGTTCATAAAAGGAAGAAATTGGTTTATAAGGTTTATTCTAGCTCAAAAATAATATTTATAACTAATGCAATTCTACTCATCTATCTAGAGAGATAAGTAAATAAGTAGTGATTTAGCAAATCCTGAGAATAAGAAATATATTTAGATTAATGTTTTGTATTTTGTTCTATTATGCAGAGGTCAGCAATAATGTATGTTATGCTTAACCCCTATGCTGTGCTTATAGGCACTCTGGGACGAAATTCTTAGCACAAATGATTTTTGCCCTTTTACAATGAGATCTTCTTGTCTTCACTAAGATCTAAGATCTCTGTACCATTTTTAAACTAAAATTTGCAAAGCTGCAGAACTGTGACATCTAAGCCCACGTGACGAGGAGATAAACGGTGGTCTCGAAAGCGGGCCTGCGGCTAGCGTGCCAACAGCCCACCGTCCCCAGCGCCCGGGCCCCGGGCCGGCCTCCTCCCGGCGGCAGCTCTTCCACCTCTCTCCCACAGTCAGTCTGCGAAGAGCTACTTTGTGTGGCTTAATTGAATAATTTAGTATTTTATGTACAGATAGTATTTAGAAGGCATTATCTTGCACAGATGTTTCCGTTTCTTATGTCATTTAAATGAACCCAAAACTTCAGCCTGCAAACTCAGTGATGGCTTTAATATGGATGAGGAATTCTCTTATTGCAGTGGTTTGAAAAGGAACATTTTAAGGATGTTGATGGCTTCAATTGCTTAGGCATTTTTTTAGAAAATGGCTTGTGGGGAAAAATTAGGTATATTTTAAAATATGTTGCTTTCTGTTATCTCTGTTTTCTCTAGTATTAGCACAGCAGTCCTGTCAGAAATAGTAGTGAAGCCCGTAAGCATCTACACTGCGTGTTAGTGTAGACCGGAGATCTGAAGCCCAGAGTTTGGTTAGAACAGAACAGTGGAGTTGAGCCAGAGAAGCCGAGAAAGGCGCGTTTCTGGGAGCGGAAGAGGTGTGTGTGTGGAGGACAGTTGGGTCGGGCTGCCAGGAGGAAATCGGGGCTTCTAGCAGAGCAGGGTCAGAGAAGTGGGGTGAGGCAGATGCCAGGGGCCACGGGGAGGTGACTGTGGATCAGCAGATGATGAGGGAGCTTGTCTTTGTTACCTTGTGGAAGACCTTTTAAGGCCCCAAACACAAAAACAATAGGATAAAACATGAGTGGATTTGGCCAGATCCAAAGGAAACTTTTCTGATCAGCAAAGGACACTGTGGACTGTGAACGGCTGATGATCTGAGAGGAGTGTTTTTCTGTTTTAGCATCTATCATTGATGAGGAGTTACTATTTAGGTTTAAGGGAAGAGTCCTGCAGATCAAAAAGAAAAAGACTAGAAATCGAGGGAAAAATGGCAGAGGATATGAACCTGCAGTGACTGAAGGGCGCATCTGAGCGGCCAGCAAGCCTATGGAGGAGTGCTTAGCCGCACCATAAGCCGGGCTCCGGAAGCGAAAACCGCTTTGTCTCTCAGGCCAAAGTGGGGAAGGCGTTTCTGAGCTTGTGTAGAAGTGGGAGCCTCTACCCTGGGGTAGGAGCGTCACTGGGGCCCTGCCGCGGGGTCCTTCTCACGGGCCTCCAGGGGCTCTAGGAAACGGGAGCGTGGTGTGTGCCGGCCCCACCGTCCCGGCCGGGGAGTTGTGACCGCTTCCTGTGTGGACCGCGGCAGAGACGCTCCCGGCAGCGTTGTTCGTGGCCGCAGGGCATCCGGAAGCACCGTGGGGTCCGTGCCAGGGGACGGGGAAGGCCCGTGTGGTGGGGTGCACCCGCTGGAGGCGGGCGCCCCCTACTGGGTGCATCTGACGAGCGGCGTTCTTAGGTCTGGTTCAGAGGACTGCTCCTTCCCTTGACAAGGGGGCGTGGTGGTGGTATCTTTGTTGTGCGGCGCCCAACTCGTGATGGAATGCCGGTTTATCTGACAGAACCGGAGAGACCAAGGTAGATAGTCCTCCTGCCCGGGAATGGGCACACCCCTTCCGACAGGCCATTAGCGTGTGTGAGTGAATCTTTTGAACCGACGTGCTGGGTTTAGGTTTCGCCGTTGCTTTTTCACCTTCAGATTCCTCCAGCCAGACCCCCGTCCTGTGTTTCTGCCCTGCCTTCAGCTTGCGGCAGGCCCTGCACAGCTGAGGCGGTCTCCCTGCTCCCACCCCGCCCCCAGCAGAAGACCCCGGCAAGGCGGGAGGTGGGGGGCAGGGGCTGTCCTGATTCAGCCTCAGTGGTGGGCAGGCCCTGGCGGCCTCCGGGGTCAGCCTCCTCAGCGGCCCTGCCCGCTCGTGCCTCTGCCGGCGACCTCTGCCCTCCGGAGCGGGAGGACGTGGGCCTGGGATCAGGGCTGTATCCTGGGGCCAGAAGGCTCGCTGGGCCTCTCCAGGGGTGGCAGTCTGTATGGGTTCCTCCCCTCGTGGATTAAGGCTCTGCGTGTGAGGGAACAGTCGGGGTGGTGGCCGGGGGTCATGCCTACCCACCCTGAGGGGGTCTCTCCAGTCCCCTAGCCTGCTCCCCACGCCTCCTCGCCAGCCCCCGTGTGAGGGAGCGCCGTAGCCCTGGGTGGCTGGCTGCCTTCTTTGCCCTCCCTGAGCCGGTCTGCGTCCCCTCCTGCCCTGGAGGGGTTTGTCCCTCTGGAGGTCAGTCATCTGGTGGCTTGGCCGCTGCAGCTCTGAGCCAGAGAAGAGTTAGGGTTTTGTGGGTTATCCGCTGTCCTTATTGTCGGGTGTATACTCCCGTGGCTTCTCCATCAGAAGGGGAAGCAGGGCTGCAGCATGATTAACAAGACCCCCAGACAGGTCGGCCAGGAAAAAGCAGCGGCGTTAGGTCTGCCGCACTTTCCGTCAGGTGACAAGTGCGCAGAACGTGCCTACCCGAGGGTACTCTGGGGCCACGTGCCTGGCCCAAGGCATGCGTCCCAAGGCGGATGCCGGGGACGGAGGGAGGGTGCTCGCAGCGGGTCGGGCATCACGAGCTCTCTGCACCGGAGGGCCACAAGTTAAAAGTGGGAATCAGGAAGGAGAAATGGGACTTGGAAATCACTTTTACTTAGAATTTGAGAGGTGGTTTCATGGTCTTCTGCTTCCCCTTGAGCATTCTCAAACCCCTGCGATCCTGATTGTGTGTGCGGGAATGTTTGTGTTCTGGGCGTGGCAGGCTCTTGTGGCCACAGCAGCGTTTCCGGCCCCGCGTGCTCTTCTAGGACTTTGTCCATCAAGCAAATCCCATCTCTGGAACCTGGCGAGCTTTAGGTAGCGCCTGGCCGGCCGTCCTGGCACCTCCTGGCACTGTGCCGGAGAGGCTCTGACCCGCTGCACGGCGCTTCCTCTGTGCTCTCCCATCCCCCGCCCCCATCCGCCGTGTCCCCCGGTCCCCTCCTGTCTCCTCCGTGGCCCTTGACAGTTTCTCAGGCTCTGCACACAGACTTCATTGGTCCTCGCCTCTCTTTGAACTTGTAAACTTTGAGTGAAGCAAATACGCGCTCAAAACAGATGCAACTTTTGATGTGCGTCAGTACGGCAAAAACAGTCGGCATGAATCTGTTAGGATACATTTACAGAAATGCCGGGGCGGCCAGCCTGCAGACGCCCTGCCCACCACACCCCGCCGGGGCAAGTGATCCCCTGGCACAGCACACGCGGGCCCCCCCCTGCCTGGCCAGCCCCGGGGGGACACACCGGGCAGCCAGAGCCTGCCCCCCGTTTGAAGGCCAGCTTTCAGGGCCCCCAGTGGGAACCAGGCTGGGGCAGAGCCGCCTCTGCACACAACCTGTCCCCGTTGTCGTGAGCACCGCCTCCCTTGAAGCCCGGCTGCCGGTCTGTGTGCCTCACCCCTGCCCAGGCAGCAGGCCCGGCCCCGCTCTCCCTGCCCCGCCCCTGGCTGTGCTGGCAAAGGGTTCAGAGGAATGGGCGGCGCCACTCTGACGAGTCCTGCCGGCCTGGGCAGCTCCTCTGTTCTCAGGACTTCGTGGCCTCTGCTGTCAGAGCGGCACCCCGACGTGGTCGCCAAGACCTGTGGAAACCACGGACTCACCCCGTCCAGAGCGCTCGCACACACGCGTCTGTGGGCGGGAATTGCCACACGGAGCTTGCAAACCAACGAGCTGGCCTCTGGGAGGGTGCTGCTCTGGCCAGGCAGCCCGGGGCCAGGCAGCAGTGCTCCTCCGGGAGCCGAGCGCCGCGCCAGGACCGCGGGGGGCCTCGGCACAGGGCGGCTCTGCCCCAGCTCTGAGGGTGGCCCTGCTGCTGCCGGTCCCTCGGGCGGCACGCTCCTGCCCCAGGGCCCTCGGCCTGGAGGGCAGCCCCCACAGCTCTCCAGCCTCCACTGTCACCTTTCAGTGGGCACCAGCCCTCCCAGGCTCAGGGGATGTGGCCGCTTTGCCTCCCCGCTCTCTCCAGCTCTCTTCCTGTGTTATTCTTGTTTTCACTGTAGTAAACAGAATATAAAGTATAGCATCTTAACTACGTTTTTCAGCCTACAGTTCTGTGGTATTAAGTCCATTCACCCTATTGTGCAGCCCATCCCCACCATCCATCTCCAGAACTTTCCATCTTCCCAAACTGAAGCTCTGTCCTCATCAAACACAGCCCCCACGCCCCTCCCTCAGCCCCTCGCCCCACCCCTCCCCGTTCTCCATCTGGTGTCCCTGGGTCCGATCCTTCGAGATGCCTCTGCAAGTGGAAGCATACCGTATTTGTCCTTCTGTGACTGGTTTCTTTCGCAGAGCGTGATGTCCTCAGGTTCATCCTTGTAGCATGTGTCAGAATGTCCTTCCTCTCCAGGGCTGGGTAACATTCCGCATGTACAGAGTGCGCTCGTTTGCTTCTTGTTTGAGCCCTCCCACCAGAAGGGAAGGTCTGGTGTCCAGGCGTTTGTAATTCGGGGCCTGGACTGGTGGCTGGTGTCTAGGGACGGTGTCTGCGGGATGCAAGAGTCTGTGTGCCAGCTGGCAAGCTGCCATGCCCAGAGGCTGTACCGATTTCCGCTCAGGAGCCGGCTGAGGCCCATGCGATTTCCTGCTGCTGGCCCTCACTAACCTGGCAGACGAAGAAGAATCTGGCCTGTGGCCTGTGTCTCTGAGTCCAGGAGTAGGCAGGTTGGCCGGCCAGCCTCCTGAGGGGTGAAGTGTGACTGACAGTACTTTAAGCCAGGGCGACAAAGCCCAGAAAGAGCTATTCAGGGGCCAGAGTCTTTCCAGCACTTGTCAGACCATATGGAGGACAGCTGGTTCCTCATCCCGCAGCTTGAGCTCCAGGAAGAGCATGTTCCTCCTGGAATCCAGCGTGCACTCAGCTGTGACAGAGAATGGGGGAAGGGACTGAGAATACAGCCGTCCCTAGGTGGCCGTGGAGGAAATGTCCCCACTCAGCGCTTCTTGCTGCAAGAGACGCGGTCTGTGGCTCCTTCGGCAAAAAGGAAACTGCCAGGAAGGCCAGGCTCCAGTGGTCCTGAAGCCGGAGAACCAGGCTGAGGCCGGCGGCTGAGCCACCGCTGCTCACACCGGGAATGGGGCAGATGCCACGCCACAGCCCCCGCCCCCTGGCCCAGATCCCACAGGGGGCTCCATGCCCTCTGTCCTGGTGGCGTGGGCCGGCGCGTCTGACCCGCCGGGCTTGTCTGCTGCCTGCCTCCGAGCTACAGAGATGTCTGGAGAGTGATGGGTGCTGCCGGGTCTGCAGCTTGGAAGGTGGGCTTTGTCTCCCGCCAGGACATGTCAGGAGCTTAGGTGATCCACAGCCCACAAGAGCGCTCACCTTCGGGGCATGGCCACGAGTGACCCACGTTCCCCAGCCCAACTCAGCAGGAGGAGGGGGTACGCCAGCCACGTGGGATGGTCACATGGACCCAAGGAGCTCCGTCGCCTTGCCCTCTGGGACACTAGTGTCCTGAGCCAGCTCTGTCACTTGGGGCGGTTCCCTCAGGAAAGGGCAGGGTGTGTCCCCACCCATCTTTGGTTTTTCTTTTTCCTTAGGACTGGCACCCCCACCACTGGCATTTCAAGCTGAGCCTGTGGCCAGCTGACTAAAGACCCCAAAGTCCAGCTTCCCTCGCAGCCAGGTGTGGCCCTGCCCCAAGTTCAGGCCCGTGGGCGGAGCAGGCCACCTGTGCTGATGACTGCTGGCCGTGTCCGGAGCAAGGGGCTTCCCGCCACAGCCCAGGCCCGGGACGCCAGGTAGGAGCCTCCGTCTTAGAGACAAGGTGGTAATGACTAAGGAACTGCGCTTTATAAGGGGTGTGTCCAGGGCACCAGGCTGCTCTCCGCCAGAGGATGCGGGCCTGGGGGGGAGGTGCGCCTCCAACAGGAGGCTTGTCGCCGAAGGCCTCCCGCTCCGGAGAGGCGGTGTCTGGGGGTGACGGTGAGGGGACAGCCAGGGACATGCTGGAGGCGGCTCCTGAGCCCCATGCCTGCTGCTTCCACCGCAGCCCCACCCAGCCAGGAAGCTGAGAGAGCCCCCCCCCCCCCGAGGACAGCCCCATGTGGCCACCGGCGCTGCCCACCGGGTCTCGGCTGGGCTGGCACAGAGGAATGAGGAGCAGACCGCGGGGGGCTGCCGGCTTCTGCCACCAGCACGAGCAGCAGGGGCAGGCGGGCTCCTGACAAGGTTGAAGACTGGGGTGCCCAGGGGAGGGGAGCCTCTGAGCTCCACATGGAGCATCGCTGTCCTACAGTCTACTCCGTGGTATCCAGGGAGCAGGCTATGAAAGTGTTGGAGACTGTCCAGTACCAGCATTGTTGCGGGAAAGTAACCTGACCCATCGGGAGTCCTGTAATGACAGCGTCAGATATGGGCCACCAGACACGACTGTCTCCTCTATCCGGTCACTGTTCACAAAAGCCTAATACAGGGACTACTGAGTTTCAGAAATGTACCCAAGATACTTTCCTTTTCATCCAGAAACTAGCTTTTACTGGCTTCGTGTGTAAAAAGGTTTTTTTTTAAATCACCATTATACACAGATCCAGGGCAAACAGTTCTAGGCGGCTTACGATGAACATGAGCAGGCCCCAGACCCACCCCATGGCACTCGAGAGACAGCGGCTTCGGTCCCCCTAGCTGCAGCCCGTGCCCCCTGCATGTATGGTTCCAAACCCTTGCTCACCCTACTTGTTGTTACCTAGTAATGTCCTTCTGCAGGGAGTGAGGACCCTCCTGCCCACGTGCCCCTTCCCACCAGTGCAGACACACTTCCTGTGGTTTATAATAACGTTTGTGTAGATCGGGACGCAGTGTTTATAGGGTTTTAATTAAGCAGTCCTTCCTCCCAGCTTAGCTGTGTTAAGCACTATGACTGGATTCCTCCTTCAGCAGACCCTCGAACCACACAGCTTTGGACTGCGTGGATCCACTTGTCCGTGGACTTTTTCTCCATAGTCCAGTCTGTACATGTATTTTCTCTTCCTGATGTCTTAATATTCTTTCCTCTAGCTTAGTTTATTGTAAGAATACAGTATAAATGTAACATATAAAGTCTGTGTTAACTACATTACCAGCAAGGCTTCTGGTCGGTGGTAGGCTATTAGCAGTTAAGTATCTTTTTAAAGATTCTGAGAGTGAGAGTGAGAGAGAGCACAAGTGGGCAGGGGGTAGGGGCAGAGGGAGCAGCAGACTCCCCACTGGGCAGGGAGCCTGATGTGGGACTCGATCCCAGGGCCCTGGGATCGTGACCTGAGCCTAAGGCAGACATTTAACCAGCTGAGCTTCCCAGGCGCCCCAGCAGTTAAGTTTCTGAGGAACAAAAAGCTGCAGATTTTTTACTGCAGGAGGAGGGGGGTTGGCACCCCTAACCCCTGTGCTGTTCAAGGGTCAACGGTCTAGCCTTCATTCAAATTGCCTTTAGGCATTCAAATTTGCCTAAAGCAACCCCTACTTTCTAGGAGGCTTGTGACTCAAATGTTTGTAGGCCTCTGATGTTCCCTCCCCCTCAAAGCATCCCCTGGAGCCCTCTGTCCTGCTGCAGTCCATGGCTAACCAGCCCTCTGTCAGGGGACCTGCCTTCCCTACCATTCTGGGGTGCCCTTGAGGACCTGGGGAGCACCTCTTCCAGTCCCTGGGTAGAAATATCTGCATCCCCATCTTGCTGTTAAGGGAGGGCTTGGCCTATATTCCTTCCCATTCCAGATGTTTTTAGGCTCCGCTCCCTTGTCTCCCAGCCTCCACAAGCTAGACATCAAATCAGATGCTTTTCTCATTCCCAGTACTTTCTAGGTGAGCTGGGTTTCCCCACCCACCTCTGGAAGCTGCTTTTGGATCCTGTCCCTAGTGAGCTAACATTTCACAGTGAGGTTCCCTGTGAGGGTCCCCCCATCCGTCGTGCTGGGTACTGGATGGGCCCTCTCAACCTACAAAACCATGTCTCTCAGTCTGGGAAGGTTCTTGAATTATTTCACTGGTGATTTCTTTCCCTGCTTTCTCTTTTCTTTCTGCAACTATTTCTAGTCAAATATTGGAATTCAAGAAGCTCAAAGAATTCCAAGTACAAGAAACATGAAGAAAAAAATACATCAAGATACATCATGATTTCCAAAATAATACTAAAAATGAACAAAGCTGGAGGGCTCACAGTTCCTGATTTCAAAACTTACTACAAAGCTATAGTCATCAAAAACAGTGTGGTACTGGCCTAGAGACAGATCTGTTGACCAATGAGTAGAATTCAGAGTCCAGAAAAAAACACTTCCACCTTGGACAATTGATTTTCACCAAGAGTACCAGGACCATTCAACGGGGGATAATCGCTCTTTAACAAATAGACATCCACATACAAAAAAAAAAAAAAAGTTGGATCCCTACCTCACACCATGTATAAAAATTAAAACGGGTTAATGAACCAAATATAACAGCTAAAACTATAAAAGTCTTAGAAGAAAACCAGTGTAAAATTTCATGACTTTGGATTTGGTAATGGGTTCATATATACAAGGCAAAGGTGTAACAAAAGAAAAAAATAAACTGAACTTCATTAAAGTTTAAAATGTTGTACACTAAAAGTCATTATCAAGAAAGGGAAAAGATACCCCACAGAAGGGGAGAAAATATTTGCAAATCACGTATCTGATAAGGGTCTAGTATCTAGAGTATATAAAGAACTCCCACAGCTAGACAACAAAAGACAACCCGATTTGAGAATGGGTAAGGAACTTGGATAGGCATTTCTGCAAAGATACACAAAATGACCAAAAAGCACATAAAAAGATGCTCAGCATCATTAGTCATTAGGGAAATGCAAATCAAAACCCTGAGATGCCACTTCATACCATCGTGGTTATAAAGCAAATACACAGAAACCCCCCAAAACTAGGGAATAACAAATGTGGACAAGGACGTGGAGAAACTGGAATCTTTGTGCGTGGCTGGTGGGGATGTAAGCCGGGGGCAGCCGCTGGGGAACAGTCCCTCAAAAAAAAATCACACGTGGAATTATCACGTGACCAGCAATTTCAGGCCCGGGTATAGAACCAAAAGAATTCAAAACAGATCTTCAAACAAATACTTATACACAAAGGTTCATGGCAGCACAGTTCCTAACAGGTGAGAGGCAGAAACAACCCAAACGTCCGTCCCTCGTGGGTGAAGGGATAAACACAACATCCATCTGCGCAAGGGAACACGATTCAGCCGTAAAACGAGTGAAGAACCGACCTTGCTACAGTGTGGGCGAACTCCAGAAACATCGTGCTGAGTGAAATGAGCCAGACACAGAAAGCCAGACTGTAGGATTCCATTTATATGATGGATCCCAAACAGATACACCCACGCAGACACAAAGCAGAGTGGCGGTGGCCGGGAGAGGAGGTGATAACACGCACTGGGACCTGGCTACATGACCCCGAGAACATCACATTTTTAAACTGTTGATGTAAGGTTATGGGAATTTTACCTCCATCAAAAAAACCCCAAACACTCGAGTCGCTCTGACCGACCCAGCCCCAAGCAGACACTGACCCACGCTCCCCCAGCCCCTTTCTGCTGCTGCTGGTTCTGGATTCTTCCCCAGAAGAGGCACCTGCAGCTGCTTTCACCCACCCGGCTCCTATCCTCACATGGATTCCTCCACCTGGCTGAGCTCTACTTAATAAGACTGTTTTAGAAGAAAGTTAAAGAAAAACACATCTACTCTAATACACCATAAATAGACTCATTTAGGTAGCCAGGTGCTAAGAAAGGGAAAACAAACATTCCTGCTGGCCCCAGGCTAAGCATCCTGTTAGAGCAGTGCCCAGTGTCAGGCAGCGGCAAGTCACGTCCGTGTGCTCAGACAAAAGCAAGAGAGGATGGACACCAGCAGGCGGCGTGGGGGCTGTCAGAGCTGTGCCGTGGCCCCGGCAGGTCCTGACTTGGTCTTCTGCTCTCGCTCGCGAGCAGCCACGAAGTTCAGCAAGTCGATGGCAGTGACGACCCCGAACACCATCTGCCTCTTACTGGACCTGCCGTTGCTGTGGTCTGAGGAACAAGGCAGTAGGTGTAAAAAGGCACCTCTGTGTGCATGCGACGAGAGGCCGCCCTGCCCACACCCGGGCCCTGCTGGCGGCTGAGCTCCTGAGGCCCCGCCCTGAAGCCACCCGAGGGTCTCCCCAACAGCACCCAGGCCGACCCACAGCAACGGCCGTCTTCTGACAGGAGCCGTCTGGGCGACGCTGCAGAGTAGGGTCCTGGCTTCTCCACACCAGGTCTGCCGGGCCAGATGCCCCAGTCTCACTACTCAGCCAATCTGTGGGCCCCCCTTGGTGCCTGCGCTTGAGTTTGGGCGTGAAGTTCCAACACTGCCCACAGCCATGAACTACGGCAGCTCGTAGCTCTGGCCTGTCTTCAAGCCCGGGCCTCTCCCGCGGTGGCTGCCATCCTGTGCCACCAGTGGGCAGAGAGGGTTTTGGGGATGGTTAATTTTGTGCGTCTGCTTCACTAAGTCACGGGGTGTACAAATACTCGGTCAAACATTATTCTGGCTGGCTGGCTGAGACCAGATATTTGATCGGGTACACTGAGTAAAGCAGACGGCCCTCCCTGGCCTGGCAAGCCGTGCCTAATCAGCCGAAGGCCTGAATAGAACAAAAAGGCTGATGCTCCCTGAGTGAGAGAAAATCGTTCCTGTCTTTGGACTCAAACTGAAACACTGGCTCTTCTCGGGTCTTGAGTCTGTCCACTCAGCCTGCAGCTCCTGGGACCTGCCGACCTAGTCACGTGAGCCAATTCCTGATACTGAATCTCTTTCCGGACGTCCACTCATCCTCCTGGTTTCCCTGGAGAGCAGTGACCGACACACGGACGGCCAGCAGAGCAGAGGAGCGGGAGGGAAAGGCCCAGGTCCCATCTCTTTCCCCAGCACCACTCCTGTGGCCGGCTGTCCCCGGCGCCTTTGAGGGCAGAGGTCACAGAGGGTGGGGGTGGGGAAGGCATGGGGGGGGCGGGCACCCAGCTGGCCTACTCAGAGCACCTCAGGAAAAAACAAGGAACCCAGAAGAGATCAGCCCCGGGCATTGCAGGGATGTACAGGCAAAGGGGCAGCTTTGGAGGAGCCTGTCCAGGGCTGCCTCTGCGCACGCACCCCTGCAGGAGAGGGCGGTCTGTAGCTGCCTCTGTAACCTGCCCTACACACCCCCTCCAGGAGAAACTCATCCACGGCCGAGGCGTGCAAACTTTCTGTAAAGGGCCACGCGGTCCGTTAGACCACTCGGCTCTGCCAACACAGCAGAAGTGCTATGGAGTGTGACTCGAAGAAAACTATTCCTGGACCCTGAACCTGGAACTCCTTATCTTTTTCTTTTTTCTCTCTTTTTTTTTTTTTGTAGATGCTCAAATACGAGTAAATGTGAAACTAGGAGGAAGAACCCTCCCACTCAAGCTTGGGGGTCCAGGACTCTGGACACCCTCCTTTGCCCTCGGAGGCTGCGATTCTAACCGCAGAGCCGTTTCCGGGGAGGGGCAGGGCGTACATACCTGCAGGCCCCCCCACCACGCCCGATAAGGCCAGGTCCTGCGCTGTGGAGCCAAGGACGGGAGAGGGGTTAGACTCGGGGCCGCCCAGGCGCCAAGACCAGCCCTCTGTCAGGAGGGTGGGCAGACTCCAGGCCCCTCCGGATTCTCATTTCCCCAGGCCGCCGCCTCCCGGGGACTGAACCGGTGTCCCCTGGCCTGAAAGTGGCTGTGTACGTGGCAGTTCGAAAGCCCCGTGGCCTCCCTGGCAGTGGGCACCCAGGCAGAGGGGTCCCTCGGATCCCCAGTCCAAGGCCGGTGGGGGCTTAAGGTCAGCACCACCGACTCCCTAGATGCCTGAGGGACAAGGACCTCCCTGCCTCACACAGCTCATGGCAGGAAGGCACATGGAACCTGGGGCTGCGCCTTGGCAGCCAGCGGCCTGCAGGGCTCCCGCTCCCCGGCCCCAACCCAGCCAGGCCTGCAGCGGGCCCTACTCACACTGGATCTGCTCGTGGACCACCAGGGCGAAGTGGTCCATCTCCAGGATGTGCGAGAGCTTGCCCAGTGGGTCCGTCAGGCGGATCTGAAAGAGAAGCGGTGGTTAGCGCCCATGGGGGCGGCCCAGCCAGGCTTCAACCTGGCCAGAGCCTGAGGACTGCCGCTCCCATGGCCACTGCCCGCCAGGCCCGCCAGGGAAGGGAGCAAAGCCCAGGGACGGCCGGCTACTGTTCCAGAAGGTCCCCCCGTAGCCTTTGGCTGAATCAGAAACTGAACACAGGATGCAGAGGACAACACAATGTACATAAGACACTAAGATGAGCCATCAGTCCCTGAAGAGACACAGGACATTCTGTATATATCACTACACAAGAGAGCCTGTTAAGAGAGCTTCCCACGGTCTGATCCCAGTTCAGTCTGGACGTTCTAGAAGAGGCAAAGTAAGATCAAGGACAAAGAGGTGGAGTGGGGGTGGTTTACGCACAGTATTATTCTATGGGATGCTGGACTGGATGCATTTGTCACAACCCGTTGGCCTGTAGAAGACAAAGACGGAATCCCCACCTCAACTAGCCCTTTACTTACTAACAGTGGACCGTTGGTCACCGTCGCAACAAACTGACACCAACGCAAGACTCAGGAAACCATGTGGAGAAGGGAAGAGTGTGGGAACGGACTCTGTACCATCTGCTCAAGACAGGTGATGAGAACTGACAGTAAGAAAAAAGACACTCGGTCCGTCCGCCTTTCAAAGATAAATATGAGTAGACTTGCCTGCACGCAGCTTCACGGGAAGAAGCGTGTTTCTGACACGATGGGAAAGGGAATTTGGGGAATACAAAATGGACAGAAGATCCAGGAAGAAAAATCAGGACGGGGGGATTGGAAGACCAGTCATGGCACAGAGACCCTGGTCCTCACGGGGGCGGGGGGACAAGGCCAGACCACGGTGGCCCCCGTCTCTAGGCCCATCACCCCGCTCAGTCCGTAGTTCACCACCAGCTGACCCAGCATCCAGGTCTAGGTGGGCCCACCCCCTTGGGAAGGGCTGCCCGGACCCTCTTCCCCCAACATGGCCAACACCCAGCTCACACCTCAGGAAAGACCCGAAATGGGGTTTCTCATCCCAACCACCTAGGAGCTGGGAAGTGACAGTGACCACATGTCCAGAGAGATGTTTGCTATCAACAAAAGGCCTAAATGGCCTCCGTTTTTACATTCGTTTAGAAGTCAGTGTGAGGAGGCTGTTCCATGGATTGGGCCTCCCTGGCCCTCGGGCGGGGTGGGGCGTTGTCCAGCTTGTCCATCCCTAGCACTCCACAGACACCTGCCCTTCCCTGGAAGATGACATTCGCATGATCGAAGGCAACCGCTCTACCAGCTGAACTCATTTGAGGCCATAATTCCCTTTGAAAGATCTTTCCAGTTTTAAATGGCCCAGAGGGAGAGGTGAGCCCCGCGAGGGGGGACGACCGATCCGGAAAGCAGAGTGAGCCCACCCCCGTGAGGCTGGAGGCGCAAGGCCCACGGCCTGGGGCTCTGTGGTGGGATCTTCTTTCCACCTGGTCGCACCGCAAGGCTCTCAGAAGGGGAGTTACGGACAGGGCGCCAGCCGCCCAGCCCCAAGGGTCACTTGGTGTTAACCATGCTCTTGGGTCGCCTGTTTAGCATCCCAGGAAAGCCCTTGATGGACCTGGAGAGTCCTCTGTCCCCATGGCTTCCACAGCCATCAGTTCCCTGGGGCTCCTCATCAGATGCGAGCTGGACAAACCCCAAGGTGACTTCCAAAGCCCCGTTAGCCCCACCAGAGCCTAGCCGGGCGCCCTTCCTATTTGGCTCCGGTAATGGGGGTGATCTCCCCGTGAGAAGACACGGCTCACGGGGCCGGGTGGAGAGGGTCAGCAGTACCCTACACCGTAGCCACACCGGGTGTGGGCTGAACCGCACACAGCAGTGCCCCGAGTGTGCGCTCGGCGGCTCAGACGCTGGATGTGGCCAGAAAGACCACAGGGGTCAGGAGGAGCCAGGTGGTTGGGGCAGCGGGAAAGGCCAGCACAGGGCAGCGCCGTGTGCCTGGGAGACGGGTCCCACCCAGGCTTTATCCTGTGGCCCCTGCGTTTTCAAGACAGGATGCGGTCCATGGAAGCCTCGGATGCCTGGTGAAGGAAGACCTCCTGCTACCATCTGCACCAGCCCCTTGGCGCCCAGAGCGGAGCGGAGCAGGCACACTGGGGCCCCTTCATGTTTTGCTTCTGCCGGCCCTGCCCAGCGTCTCGGTGGCAGGACACTGAAGTCCCCACACGGAGACCCTGAGAAAGCAGTAAAGCTAATAGGGCCCGGCCCGGGGCTTGGCCATGCTCTGAAGGTAAAGGCGTGCCGGAAGGTCTGATCTGGCCCGAGGGAGGGAATAAAATAGACTTGTGCGGCAGGGGGCGGCCCCCAGCTCTGCCAGCCTGAAAACACACACACAAAACCAAAGCACCATCAGAGCGGAGACCCCCCCCCCCCCAGAGGAGCCACGCCGGCCCACGGAAGGCCCACGGAAGGCCACGGCGTGGGTGCAGTCACTCCCCGAGGGAAGGGCCAGGCGCCCACAGAATCAACCCCAAAAGGCCCGAGATGCAATGGAGCGGGAAGGGGACAGACCGTGTGCACGGCCCACTGCGGACGGATGGCGAAACGGGATGCGGTGGGAAAGTGGCCGGACACGTCGTGGCACGTGCGGTGTCTGTATGCGCGAGTCTGGGGCCCAGGAAGCGCAGGGCCTCTCCGCGGTGCCGGGGGTCAGGGAGGAGTGCGGGAAGCCTTCGGGGTGACTGGGGATGGGGTCATGTCACACCGTGAGATGGGACGTGTGGAACGTGCTCACTGTGTGGCCGTTACACCTCCAGGGACGGGAGGGAAGAAACAACAGCTGGTGGCAGCGGGGCCCGTGGACAGCTCGCCAGTGCTCAGCCGGGCTGCCAGCCCCTCACAGGTGACACGGGGGCCGGGCAGCACCCCGGAGCTCACGCCCGGGAGGCACACCCGTGTGCCAGGGGCTCGGGGGCCAGGGGCTGGGGGGCGGCGAGGAGGGCCGTTTGAGCAGAGGCCCGCGGGAGGGGCAAGCCGGGAAGGCCCCGGAACGCCCGCCATGTGGGGGCAGCGGGGGTGCTCGTGGCTGCAGGAAGCGGGACAGGTGGGCTCGGAGGAGCGGGGACGGGGACGGGGGGGCGGCGGCGGCTGGGTGGGGGAGGGGCTCTGCAGGGCCCCGGGAGAGGCGGCGGAAATGGAAGAAATCCTCGGATTCTGGCGAGCCTGCAGCCATGAGTGGCAGGGGAGGAGCCGCACACTCATCCCTGGCTTTGGGCTCGGCCCCCCGAGCCCCCTGGCCTCTCCCGTGCGGCACAGCCAACAGCCCACCTGCCCCCTCGCCGCCACGTGGAGGCCAGAGCGCGCGTGCAACCAGCCCCGAGCGTCTCCAGAAGGTTCTAGTCCTCACTAGATAACTGGGCCCGCCAGGTATGCCTCACGAGCGTGCCCAGGAAAGGCATGGGCCCGGCTTGCTCCTGAGCCCGTGTGGCCACACTGTGCCGCCCCGCGGTCAGCGGCGCTCGTACCTGCTTGAACTGCTTATAGAGGACCTTCTGAACTTGGTCTGACGGCTGAAGCTTCCCGGCGAGCAGGGATGACAGCATGTTCCCCAGGGTCACCATCCCCAGGATCACCCTGGGAAGCAGGGGTCAGGGGTCAGGGCGGGCACCCCTTCCCTCCCCGGGGCAGAGTATGCCCACCGCCGCCCTCAGCGTCAGAGGGTGCCCTTCGGCCCAGTGGGCAAATCCTCTTAGAATTCAACCGGTACGTGCGGGGCCTACGTGTGGCAGGGACTCTGCAAACCAGTGGGTCCCCTGGATGCTTCCGTTCTGACCAGTGTCGGGGCCAACCAACTGGCCGCCTCGTGGGACCTGGACTTTAGGGGCCAGCAGGGGGACAGTCTCGGGAGCCTGCGCACGCGGGTCACCTGTGCGTGCCTGCGTGGCCGGCCAGGGCTGGCATGGCCACCACCGGCCCCGGTGCCATGGCGAGAGCGCGGCGCGGCGGGAGGGGGGGGACACTGACCCTGACTCGTCGACCACGGGCACCTGGTCGAAGCCCTTCTCACGCAGGATCTCGATGGTGTGCTCACAGGTGACCGTGGGCAGCACGGTCAGCGGAGCCGACAGGCTCAGCTCCTGCACTCTGAGGTGCCACCACCTGAGGGAGAGAGCAGGGCGGGCCGTGAACTGGGAGGCGGGGGGCAGGGACAGACACGGCCACCGTGAGGGTCATCACACCGGGAGACCGCGGGGACGGCCGGGCTGCTGTGCGCCGGAGCAAGGTGCCCTGCGGCCACACGGGGGACTTCAGAGGGCGCTCCTCACCACGGCTTGGTCACCGTGAAGTCCTCCTCCTTCAGGAAGCCCTTCTGCAGCATCCACTTGTCACTCAGGAACTTGGACCTGCGGGTGTCAACAAGTCACCAGGGTCCGGACGAGGGTCTCACCACCCCTCTGCCCACAGGGAGGGGGACACGGTGGGCTCTCAGAGAAAGCCCAGCACCCCTCGCCGGACGCCATGGTCCAGCAGAGACCCCCCCCCCCGCCACCCCGCCGGCTCCGTGGCCGAGGCTGCAGGGCGAGGGGGCCAGGCCCAGTGGGCAGACCTGGGAGACCCCAGCAAGGACCTGAGGCGGGCATCTGGTCAAGCAGCGACCCGCGTCTGTGTCTGAAGGAGCGCAGGGCACAGGAGGTTCTGTCCCCGGGCCTGAGCCAGCAGGCCCCTCGCGGCTCCCGGGGCCACCTCCTCCCCACCCCCCTCCTGACAGGGACAGCCACGAAGGGAACACAACCCTCCCGAGGGTGAAGGACACCGGCCCCGCCACGGGGCTGCCGGCCCTCACGAGGCAGCACGAGTGCCCACACGGGGAGTCCATGACCCGCCACTGTGTGAGATGACCTGCCCCATCCCTCCACCAACCAACTCCGGGACTCTCACCTACGCCATCGCTCACACCCACCCCACCCTCACCCCTCACAGCCACCTCACACCCACCCGACCTCACACCCTCACTTTTTACACCCACCCCACCCCTCCCACACCCACCTCACCCCTCACCCACCTCACCCACCTCACCCCTCACCCACCTCACCTCTCACGCCCACCTCACCCCTCACCCACCTCACCCCTCACCCACCTCACCCCTCACCCACCTCACCCCTCACCCACCTCACCCCACACCCACCTCACCCCTCACCCACCTCACCCCTCACCCACCTCACCCCTCACCCACCTCACCCCACACCCACCTCACCCCTCACCCACCTCACCCCTCACCCACCTCACCCCTCACCCACCTCACCCCACACCCACCTCACCCCTCACCCACCTCACCCCTCACCCACCTCACCCCTCACCCACCTCACCCCACACCCACCTCACCCCTCACCCACCTCACCCCTCACCCACCTCACCCCTCACCCACCTCACCCCACACCCACCTCACCCCTCACCCACCTCACCCCTCACCCACCTCACCCCTCACCCACCTCACCCCTCACCCACCTCACCCCTCACCCACCTCACCCCTCACGCCCACCTCACCCCTCACCCACCTCACCCCTCACCCACCTCACCCCTCACCCACCTCACCCCTCACCCACCTCACCCCTCACCCCACCCCTCACCCCTCACCCTCACCCACCTCACCCTCACCCCACCTCACCCCTCACCCACCTCACCCCTCACCCCCACCCACCCTCACCCCTCACCCCCCACCTCACCCCACACCCACCTCACCCCTCACCCACCTCACCCTCTCACGCCCACCTCACCCTCACCCACCTCACCCCTCACCCACCTCACCCCTCACCCACCTCACCCCTCACCCACCTCACCCCTCACCACCTCACCCCTCACCCCCTCACCTCTCACGCCCACCTCACCTCTCACGCCCACCTCACCCCTCACCCACCTCACCTCTCACGCCCACCTCACCTCTCACGCCCACCTCACCCCTCACACCCACCTCACCCCACACCCACCTCACCCCTCACCCACCTCACCCCTCACCCACCTCACCCCTCACCCACCTCACCCCTCACCCACCTCACCCCTCACCCACCTCACCTCTCACGCCCACCTCACCCCTCACCCACCTCACCCCTCACCCACCTCACCCTCACCCACCTCACCCCTCACCCACCTCACCACCTCACCCACTCACCCCACACCCACCTCACCCCTCACCCACCTCACCCCTCACCCACCTCACCCCTCACCCACCTCACCCCTCACCCACCTCACCTCTCACGCCCACCTCACCCCTCACCCACCTCACCCCACACCCACCTCACCCCTCACCCACCTCACCCCTCACCCACCTCACCCCTCACCCACCTCACCCCTCACCCACCCACCCTCACCTCACTCCTCACCCCTCACCCACCTCACCTCTCACGCCCACCTCACCCCTCACCCACCTCACCCCTCACCCACCTCACCCCTCACCCACCTCACCCCTCACCCACCTCACCCCACACCCACCTCACCCCTCACCCACCTCACCCCACACCCACCTCACCCCTCACCCACCTCACCCCTCACCCACCTCACCCCTCACCCACCTCACCCCTCACCCACCTCACCCACCTCACCCCTCACCCACCTCACCTCTCACGCCCACCTCACCCCTCACCCACCTCACCCCTCACCCACCTCACCCCTCACCCACCTCACCCCTCACCCACCTCACCCCTCACCCACCTCACCCCACACCCACCTCACCCCTCACCCACCTCACCCCTCACCCACCTCACCCCTCACCCACCTCACCCCTCACCCACCTCACCCCTCACCCACCTCACCTCTCACGCCCACCTCACCCCTCACCCACCTCACCCCACACCCACCTCACCCCTCACCCACCTCACCCCTCACCCACCTCACCCCTCACCCACCTCACCCCTCACCCACCTCACCCCTCACCCACCTCACCCCTCACGCCCACCTCACCCCTCACCCACCTCACCCCTCACCCACCTCACCCCTCACCCACCTCACCCCTCCCACCTCACCCCACACCCACCTCACCCCTCACCCACCTCACCCCACACCCACCTCACCCCTCACCCACCTCACCCCTCACCCACCTCACCCCTCACCCACCTCACCCTCACCCACCTCACCACCTCACCCCTCACCCACCTCACCTCTCACGCCCACCTCACCCCTCACCCACCTCACCCCTCACCCACCTCACCCCTCACCCACCTCACCCCTCACCCACCTCACCCCTCACCCACCTCACCCCTCACCCACCTCACCCCACACCCACCTCACCCCTCACCCACCTCACCCCTCACCACCTCACCCACCTCACCCCTCACCCACCTCACCCCTCACCCACCTCACCCCTCACCCACCTCACCTCTCACGCCCACCTCACCCCTCACCCACCTCACCCCACACCCACCTCACCCCTCACCCACCTCACCCCTCACCCACCTCACCCCTCACCCACCTCACCCCTCACCCACCTCACCCCTCACCCACCTCACCTCTCACGCCCACCTCACCCCTCACCCACCTCACCCCACACCCACCTCACCCCTCACCCACCTCACCCCTCACCCACCTCACCCCTCACCCACCTCACCCCTCACCCACCTCACCCCTCACCCACCTCACCTCTCACGCCCACCTCACCCCTCACCCACCTCACCCCTCACCCACCTCACCCCTCACCCACCTCACCCCACACCCACCTCACCCCTCACCCACCTCACCCCACACCCACCTCACCCCTCACCCACCTCACCCCTCACCCACCTCACCCCTCACCCACCTCACCCCTCACCCACCTCACCCACCTCACCCCTCACCCACCTCACCTCTCACGCCCACCTCACCCCTCACCCACCTCACCCCTCACCCACCTCACCCCTCACCCACCTCACCCCTCACCCACCTCACCCCTCACCCACCTCACCCCTCACCCACCTCACCCCACACCCACCTCACCCCTCACCCACCTCACCCCTCACCCACCTCACCCCTCACCCACCTCACCCCTCACCCACCTCACCCCTCACCCACCTCACCTCTCACGCCCACCTCACCCCTCACCCACCTCACCCCACACCCACCTCACCCCTCACCCACCTCACCCCTCACCCACCTCACCCCTCACCCACCTCACCCCTCACCCACCTCACCCCTCACCCACCTCACCTCTCACGCCCACCTCACCCCTCACCCACCTCACCCCTCACCCACCTCACCCCTCACCCACCTCACCCCACACCCACCTCACCCCTCACCCACCTCACCCCTCACCCACCTCACCCCTCACCCACCTCACCCCTCACCCACCTCACCCCTCACCCACCTCACCCCTCACCCACCTCACCCCACACCCACCTCACCCCTCACCCACCTCACCCCTCACCCACCTCACCCCTCACCCACCTCACCCCACACCCACCTCACCCCTCACCCACCTCACCCCTCACCCACCTCACCCCACACCCACCTCACCCCTCACCCACCTCACCCCTCACCCACCTCACCCCTCACCCACCTCACCCCTCACCCACCTCACCTCTCACGCCCACCTCACCCCTCACCCACCTCACCCCTCACCCACCTCACCTCTCACCCACCTCACCCCTCACCCACCTCACCTCTCACGCCCACCTCACCTCTCACGCCCACCTCACCCCTCACCCACCTCACCCCACACCCACCTCACCCCTCACCCACCTCACCCCTCACCCACCTCACCCCTCACACATTCCTCTCACAGCCACCCCACCCCTCCCACACCCACCTCACCCCTCACCCACCTCACCTCACACCCACCTCACCTCACACCCTGCCCTCCTCACACACCGCACCTCACACTTACCCCTTCTCACACACCTTCACCTCTCACACCCACTCCTCCTCTCATACCTCATCTCACACCACCTTCACCTCACACCTCCTCTCACGCCCACCCCACCCCTCACACCCTCCTTCAGACTTTCACACACACAGACATGCACACACCACGGCAGGCCTGCCAAAGTCGTGGGGAGTCGGCATTCTTACTGAGCGGGGCAGGTGGGCAGTGGGAACCCAGGCATGACGCGCCCCACCCCCGGGATACCAACATGGCGTGCCCACGAGGAGCAGCTGAACGCACCGCACATAGCCCCCACTCCCGTGCTATGGAGGGCATTGTGAGGGTTTGGGGGGGAGGGTCTCTAGACCCCTGCCCCCCTGCAGCCTGCTGCAGAGCAACTGGGCCCATAAGCAGAGCCATCGGCCCAGGGGCCATCAGCTGGGCCGGTGGTGTTCAGAGTCTGGACACAAAAGTGCACAAATGCTCAGCACCATGAGGCCTGAAGCGGCCTCGGAGGCCACTGGTCAGACCTTCCACAGCAGAGCCTCAGGGGCCACGTGACCCCGGTCAGGGATCTCCTCAGCCAGGGGGTGGCTGAGGCGACGGGGCGAGTGGGGGAGGGCAGCAGGGAGGCGCCGTCAGGGCAGCTTCATTCCCATCCTCCCTCGGCCGACGCTTTAGGCCCAGACCCTGAAACGTGTCCAGCGGGTCCCAGCTGGGGACAAGACAGGCTGAAAAGCCAGGACCTCCTGAGCCGGGAGGGGGAGCCCACGGGCCGGGAGGGCGGAGGCGGAGCCTGCAGGGGTCCCGCGGACCCCCAGCCTTCCGCCGTCCGGGGTCAGGGGAGGCCCGGCGGCGGGCCACGAGAGCACCCAGCGACGGCCGGGGCGACGCGGCGCGTCTCACATGTAGTTGCGGACGGAGTCGGGCAGGATCACCACGCAGCGCTGGCCCTCCTGCAGCTCCTGGGCAGCCTTCACGGCCGCCGACACGGCGCTGCCCGCGCTGCCACCTGCGGAGGGGGTCAGTGAGCGCGCGTGGGCTGCCTCTGGCCGGGGGGGGGGGCCCGCTTCTCCTGCACCCTGCCTTCCTCTCCCACCCCACTGGGCTCCACGTCGGCCCGGCTCGCATCGCTCGACCCTCCCCCGAGGAACGCCGGCGAGCCCTCGGCGGGGTTTCACCGAGCGCACGCACGGCCGCCCTGCCCCGACGGCCCCCGGGATGGAAATCGGGCCGCTTCCCTTGGGGGCCTTGGGGCTGCGAGAGCAACTGGCTGGCAAGGAGTGCTGCCCCGCCTCCTCCTGCCCCCGAGGCCCGTGGGGCAGCCGCCCTCCAGCCTGGGACCCCAGTCGGCGAGCCCCCGCTCCAAGGTCAGTGCTCGGCCTGACGGAAAGCACAAGGGTCCTGAGAGCTTTGGCCTCGCCCCCAAAACAGCCCTGCGCGGCCGACCGCAGCGCCGCGACCCTTCTCACCGGGGTGGGGGTGGGGGTGGGGGTGGGGGTGGCGGGAGGCAGACGCCCCGCTCACGCCTGCACCCCACTGCCCACGGCCGCGTCCCCTTCCTGTCAAGCTACTGGGGGCCTGCTGGGTCCCCAGGCCCCTCACCTCTCCCGCTCCTCCCCCTCTCGGTCCGTGTGCCACACCCCTGTGCCCGGCAAGACCGTCAAAAAACGAAGCACGTGGACCCGAGGGACCCGGGAACACTGACCCCGAGCCCCGGGCGCGTGCTGGAACGGCCGCCGCCCGCGAGCACGATGGCCCCCCGCGGGGCGGGCGGGCGGGCGGCACCCGCGGCCTCAGGACGAGGTGTCTCTTACGCATCCGGCCGGAAGCGGGCAGAGGGCGAGGCTGCACCCCGCCGCCCCGCCGGCGCCCGCGCACCACTCACCGCACAGCAGACCCTCCTGCGCGATCAGCATGCGGGCGAAGGCGAAGGCCTCCTCATCATTGCTCTTGAACCACTTGTCCACCACCTGCAGACAGGACCCACACCGAAGGTTCTGGAGGGGCTCGGGCCCTCGTGAGGTGGGGGCACGGCCCAGCGCCGTGCGTACGACCTCACAGAAGCCCTTGCCTTGGTCCAGGCGGCCGTGACCCTCAACGGACGTGGCCCGGCCCCACGCGTGGGATGCGACTCTCACGGGTAAAAACCCGGAATTTTCTCCCTCTCCCTGGGCTGACACACTCCGCCTCGGGCATCTAAAACCATCCTCCAGCCCCCACTGCACCATGGTATGTCCCCCCAAGGTCCACTCCAGACCCCGCCGATGGAAGCTCCCCCTGAAGAGCCTTGTCTGGGGTCCTTCTCAGTCACCTCACTCACCTGCCCTAAGCCCCTGGAGCTCCCTCCCTCTGCGGGGGACCGATGTGCACACAAAGCTGGGTCTGTGCCACCGGCCACGTCCACGTCTTTGCCCAGCAAGGCCACGGCACACACTTGATAAGGTGCCGCCGGTTACCTAGCCTTGACCGCCAGGACCGCGCTTCACCCACCTGCCCGCGCCACGCTCACTCCTCCGCCCCCCCTCCCCCTCCGCAGAAAGCTGGTTGGAGGGCGCACGTCCGCGGAGGGCTGGGACCCCTCGCAGGGGACGTGGCCTGGCTCTACCCACCGACCGGTCCAGCACCGTGGGGATGAAGTCGTAGCCGATCCCCTCCACCTCGTACACCGTCTGCTCCGTCTGGTTCAGCTCCTCGGGCTCTGCAAGGATGGAGCCCTCGGGATCCACCCCGATGATCTGCAGTGTGGGCGGCATCAGGACTGCAGCTGGGCAGAAGTCTCCTCTGGCCCCGCCTGGCTTTCATCGAGGGGCCTGATCCTGCCCTTAGCAAGCTCCCGATAAAGGTCAGCCCCTGGGGCGTGTGCCTCATTCCCAGGCCTCAGGCCAAACTGGAAACCCAGGAACCCAGGCCCCAAGTTGGGGAGATTCCAAGGTAAACGTTCACCCGGGGGCACTCAGAGGGGACGGCATGTGGTGGTGGGGAGCCTCCCAGGGGAGAACCTGGTGAGCAGGGTGCCCCAGGAAAAGCCCTGACTGCCCCCATGGGGACAGCTGGAACCTGTGGGGGCAGAGGGCAGAGAAATGGACCACCAGCCGGGTGATTCTACAAGCCCCTCCCCAGGTCCAGGCTTAACTCCAAATCCAGATGCCTTCTCAGACGGGGCACATGTGGGACCCGAGCCTAAGAGCTTCGAGCTTCTGGAACAATCCTTGGAGGCCACCCAAGCCAACTGCCCCACCCCGAGAGCATCTGGGCGTGCCACTCCCAGACCAGTACAGACACACACATTGTCCTGGACATAAGGCTGTAAGCAAAAACCTCAGGAACTTTCAGCTCTACAGCACAGGCCACTCTGGGGGCCTGATGCCCGGAAGCTTGACGATTCCGCCCCCAAGTGCAGTTGAGGCCGCAGGGGAGAGAAGCACACACATCACGGCCTGCGTCTCTTGGGCAGGCCCGGTGCCCATGTGCCTCCACCGCCCGCCCGTCCGCAGTCCCTGGGTCACTCACTTTGCACCCTGGGCATTTCTCCTTCAGCTTCCTGGCGATGCCCGTGATGGTGCCGCCTGTGCCTGCCGAAGCCACCAGCATGTCCAGCTTCCCTGGCGGGAGAAGCCGCGTCAGGGATCCTCAGGCCCTAACCCAGCCGCCCCCCGCCCCCTTTTACTTTAAGATTTTATTTATCTACTGGAAGGAGAGAGCGATCGAGCGTGCACACGTGCAAGAGCAGGGGAGGAACAGAGGAACAAACAGGTTCCACTGAGCGGGGAGCCTGATGTGGGGCTCGATCCTGGGACCTGAGCCGAAAGCAGACGCTTCACCAACTGGGCCACCCAGGCGCCCCCCCACCCCACGCTTACTAACAAGTGAAAACATAACCAAAATGATGGCTGGTTATGGAAAAGTTCCAGAGAAACTATTCTTGTGTTTCCACATCCTTTCGTTATAGTGCTAGATCTTAAACAGCATTCACAGCAAGTGACGCAGGGGGCATTTCAATCTTGCTGACAGATACACGGCCACGGAAGTCTCGATCTGGCGTGTGTCCCTCCACGCCGTCTGGAGGCTGCCCCTAGGGTGTCAGGTTTGGGACGTGACTAAGGGAAGTGAATTATAAAGGAGACAGAAGAAATCCCTCAGGCTCGGCTCAAACATCACCCTGGCTCTCACCCTGCCGAGGGGCCAGCTCAGACAGCCTGAAGACAAGTCCACGCGGGCATGCATGCCAAGGCAGAGGCTGGTTTTTGCCAAATGAGATAATTCTCACACGTAAAACCTGGGTGAGCAAATGCTTGGAGCTCGCTGCCCGGCTCCTGGGCTCCAGATTCCAAGCAGGAAGCCAATGGGGCCCATCGCCCGGCACCTTCTCCCTCAAGTCTCTTCGGGAAATAGCCCAGCAGCAAACACCACCACAAACCCCCCGGACCTTGGCTCTGAACGTGTAGAAAGGCTCCAAGGAAGCTCATGTCCGTACAGAAAGTAAACCAACCACAGGTGCCACCACCCGGTTCAGATTGGGGCTCGATGCCAAGTGCCCTTCCACAGCGTGAAGCCCAGGGACACAAACAGCACCAGCCTGGGACCCACGCACTCCCTGCACACTCAGAAGCCCCCGCAGGTCTGGAGAACGCACTGCTGGACACATGAACAGGACCACCTATGTCTGGGTGTTGGAGGGGAGGGGAGGCAAGGTCTGAAAAAGCAGACTAGAGAGAGAAAACCTCTCTAGGGAGATGCTCTGGAGAGGATGTCACAGAGAAGGGACATTTGAGCTGGGTTTTGAAGGATGAACAGGAGTTTACCAAGGAGAGGGTAAGTGGCTCGTACGCTCCCAGGCAAGCAGGGGGAGATGCGGTCGAGACAGACAGAGGGGTAGGACGGAAGTACACACCCTCACACTGCTGCAGGATCTCCTCGGCGGTGGTGTCGTAGTGAGCGAGGGGGTTGCTGGCGTTGCGGTACTGCGTGGGAAGATGGTGAGGTCAGATACTCGGAAGGGGCAACAGCCACAGGGCAGGAGCGCACAGCTCAGCCAGAGAGGCCGGCAGCGTGGGTGAGAGTGGCCAATGGCGCGGGCAGTTTTAGGAACCTCAACAGGTACAAAGCAGTAAATCCAGCTCTCCAGAAGATGCGCTTTCTGAATTAACCCAGAAGTGAAGTGAGGCAGACAGTTTCTGGTAGAAAGGTTTTTGCGCATTTTACACCGACAGAGCGCTTCCAGGGTCCAGGGCGCAGGCCCTTCCAGCCCAGGGCCGAGCCCTCCAAAGCCCGCACGGAGAGCAGAGAGAGCCAGAGGCTTGCCTGCCGCAGCCAGCCACCCACCGCAGGGCCTGACCAGGCCGGAGACGCCGCTGCCCGCGGGCCCCTCTGCGGCCGCCACCCCGACAGAGGTCCTCACCCCCGAGTGCACGCCCGCCCCCCAGACCCCGGCCTCACCTGGTCCAGGATGTGAGAATTGGGGATCTCGTTTCGCAGCCTCCACGCCACCCCCACGTGCGACTCGGGGGAGTCAAATCTGGCGGTGGTGGGTGTCCTCACGATCTCCGCCCCCAGGGCCCGCAGCACGTCCACCTGCGGAGGAACAGGAGGCCTGCGTCTCCCCCCAGGCCTCGTGTGCAGTGGCGGCCCTGGGAGAGGACCCCTGCCCTCACCTTCTCGGTGCTCATCTTCTCCGGCATCACGATGACGCAGTGGTAACCCTTCACGGCGGCAGCCAGGGCCAGCCCGATCCCTGGGGACAGTGCGCGGGGTGAGAGGTGGCTGCGGCGCCCCCCCCGCCCCTCCCCACAGCCAGGAAGGCCCAGGGCGATGGCACCCCGGGTTCCAAAAGGGCCTGATGTCAGCCCTTCCTGCCTCGGAGTGAGGGAGTCAGGGCAGAGAACTCCAGAGGTAGAAAGGCAAAGGCGAGCGTGCCCACCCAGAAGCAACATGACGCCCGGCACCTCCAGCGTGTCCTGGGCCCCCGCGCCCACCCTCACCCTGGACACGTGCACCAGGTGCTGAGCGCACAGCCAAGGGAGGAGGCCGGCCAGACAGGCCGCAAGCAGCTGCAGCTCGCCCCAGGCCAGGGGACCCTCCTGGCCTGTCCCAACAGCCACCTGTGTTCCCGGACGTCGGCTCAATGATGGTGTCCCCGGGCTTCAGCGTCCCGGCCCGCTCGGCGTCCTCAATCATCCGCAGGCTGATGCGGTCTTTCACACTCCCGCCCGCATTGAAGAACTCGCACTTGGCCACTGGGAGCCGAGGATGAATCACGAGAAGGCCCCTGCCCGCTAACCGATCCCTGCTGCCCGCCCCCCCTTACTCTGATACAGGCAGGATGTGGGGACAGACGCGGTCTTTGCTGGTTCTGCAAACCAGCCCCTCTCCGTTCCCACCTCCTGCCTGCGCCTGGAGGAGGGTGCTGGCTCACTGGGAGACTCCCACCTGCCCGTCCACCTGCTGTTGGCCCCACAGCCATTCTCAGTGAAGGAGAAAAAGGCACCCAGAGCCCCTGCTGGGTGCATGGGCCAGGAAAAGCCCCCGTTGGGGGAGCACAGTCCCAACAGAGACTTGGGGGACATGCGGCAGATGGCTGATGTGAGCCCCACGCCCCCCTTAAACAGGACAAGGCTCTGCCCTGTCCGACTGGGGCCTGCAAATGCTCCACGCCTGCCTCCCATCATCCTCCTCACTGGGAGAAGCCCCTCGCCCGGGCACACGGGGCTCTCCCGAGTTCTCCCTGACCTGTCTCTGCTCTTCTTTCCTGTGGGAAGGCTCCCTCCCATCTCTTAAAAACACCTAGTGTTTGTAAAAGGCGGGGTGGATACGGCACCAGATGCGCGTGGATGGGCCCGGGCCGGCCTACGTAACATGGGCACAACCACCTCACGCCTAGTTTGTCCTGATATCTGAAATTCGACCACAGACTGACCCCCTAGAGCCAGGCAGAGGCCCTGGCGGGACAGTGTGCAGCTGTGTGATGGGCGGGAGCTCCCGAACGCCTGACCGCTCGGCAGGCCTGCGCCCCGGGACCCTTCCGGGTCCCACACTTGAATTACTGAATGCCATCATTCTAACTAGCCCGTGCGAAGGCCGGCGTTGAAGCAGAGATCCGAGCCGACGAGCGTGCAGGCCCTGACCAGAGCGGCCAGCTCCGTCACCCCGGCACATCCCTGCTGGGCCGGATACGGTCTCGGACATCCTTTGCCAGCTCGTTTCCTGGCCCCTCTGCCCCACATCCCTGGGCCCACCGAGCCGCCGGGCCAAGCACCGGACAGAGGACGCCAGGTACTCACAGAGCTCACACTTCAGGCCAAACTTCTTCCCAATCTTGTTGATTCTCACCATGGGGGTGTCTCCAATTTTCTTCAGGATATCTGGCAAGATTTTGGGGGATTTTGCCCTAAAACAGAGGAGTCCATGATTATTCAGACTTGGCAGTCCAGCACACTGTTTTAATCACGAAGCAAATCAAAGAACTGGCTTTACTGGGATGTGGGTGATGGCACAAATCTACGGTCACAGGCACATCCACACACGCCACATGAGGACGCGTGGGAGCCGACGGAAGCGAACCCCGTCTGTGGCTCAGCTAAGGTCTGCTGTGCCAAGGTCGTGTCCAGGGCAGCAGGTGTCACGGGGCGGCTGGGCGCAGGGACGCAGGACCCCTCTGTGTGGTTTCTGCAACTTCTTGTGTTATTTCCAAATAAGAAGGTTGAAGTAACAGCACTAACTTCGACAGGTCCTGGTCCATCTGTTCAGAAAGTCTTTTCCGGGGACCCTCACTTCCTTCCCTCTCTCACCTTGACCCCCAGGATTCTTCCTTTTCTTTTCCTTGATGAACAAACTGGTGCCAACCCCAGAGCCCCCAGGCCCCCCAGGCTGCCTGTTTGCCCACCAGGCCGGGGACGGCGGCTGCCAAGGGTGCGGGCCGGACATCTGGCGTCGTTCAGAAAATGTTGGGCCCAGGTGGTGTGAAGCACCATGCTCCAAACAAAACCATCAAGACCTTGGGGGAGTCCCTGGGGTCCCTGGGGTCAAGGCCAGGGTGAATTCCCAGGCGGCCCCCCAGCTCAGTGTGGGTTTCCGTATCATGGACCCACAGTCTCCCTTCACACTCGAGTGACTGGCTCCGTCTCCCCATTCTTCCACCTGGTGACAGGCGACAGGCGGATGTGGACAGCCCGGCTCGCGTGCGTGCAAACCATGCTAGATGCATTTCCTGAAGGGCCCCCACAAGGTTTCCCCCATCCTTACCCTCGGGGACCGATGCCAACTCCACACCCTCCTCCTGTCTGCGCCACAGACGGGCTCACCGAACATTCGCTTGGCAATATGCACCACTGACCCGAGTTCCGAGAAATGCAGTTGCTTCCTACAGCCTTGGCTTTCTAATATACATTCCAGGGTTCTCAGACTTCAGCGAGCCCACTGCTCCAGGAACCTGGCCCCACACCCAGCCCCAGCAGGCCCGGCTTCCCAGGGGGTCCGGAGGCGCTAAGGAGGAGCATCCCACCCCAGGGGCCCAAACAGGCCTCCAGGCGGACAAGCTGGAACCCAACCTCCAACCGCAGCCTTCCAAGAGGCTCAGGGGGACACCCCGGGCAGGCCGGAGGCAAGCCCAGCAGAGAGGCACCTCACAGATGCTGGGCTGAAGGGAAAGCCTGGCTGGGGGCCAAGGGCTCCTGATCTCAGCCTTGGAGGAAGGCCAGGCCCTCAGGGAGAGGCTGGGGGTTGATTCATTAACTAGTCAAAGGGACAGAGCTAAACAGCTACCCCTGAATCCTCCTGGCCCAGCAGGGCCTGAGGAGGGCAAGGAGGTTGAGCCTCCCCACCCCCACCCGACTCTGGGCAGGAGAACTGGGGGGTCCTGACTCAGCACCAGGACTTGGGGGCAAGACCCCTCCCCCTCAGAAGCTTCATGGGAACCGGTATAGAACTGAGCAGGGACGAGCCTGGAGGCCCTCGGGAGGGCAACCCCACCGCATCTTTAAGTGGGTTGGTTAGGCCAGTATGTGAGGATAAGAGAGCATCCTTTCCACCCCAGGCTTTCCGACTTAGAGCTCAGGAGCCCTCAGGAACCCGGGTCTCTCTCTGCTACCCCCTGCCCCCCACCCCCCAGCAACCACGCCCCAGCCTCACACGGCCCTTCTGCCCCCGCTCGGCTTTGCTTAGGAAGCGAGGGTTCATCCCGTCTGGCCAGCAGCCGAGGTGGCCTCCTCAGCTCCTGGCACTGGGACACATTTGATGTTTGCAGCTTCTGGATTTGTACATTTTTCAGTCCCTCTGAGGCCTGCAGCCCCCCCGCACCCCTCACTTCTGATGTTCAAACCAGGAATCACGAGCATTGGTACAGCAGTGTCTCCGGGAAAAAATCAAACACCTGAGAGCACATTCTCTGCTTCTGGGAGATTATCCTAAGGACATAAGACAATCCTAAGGTTTAACGCACTCAAGTTTTATCACGAGACAGGGATTTTTGTCTTTTTTTTCCTTTCCCACAGACACGTCTCCTGCATCTCAGGGCACAGATATCGTGGGCTCTTGTTGAAGATGCAGTTTTCTATTATAGTTATTCACACAAGATCATTGCGAACATCTAAATACTCAATAGAGGGCTTAACAATTTTTTATCCAACAGTTGGGGCCCAACCACGAAAAGAGCCCATTGCAGGAAAATATTTCATGATCAGAAGTGTTCACCACCTAGAGCTAAGTAGAAAAAGATGCGGGCGTGTTCCTAATGGTTGGAAATCTGCAGGCTCTCCTCCCACACGAGGGTGTAGCCAGTGGAGGGGGCTAGAAATGTCACCTCCAAGGGTCGCTCCAAGTCTGTGACTGGGGCACATCCAGTTACTGACTCAGCATCAACTCTCACTCGGCACTGATCTAGGTGCTGGGCTACAGTGCAAACAAGCCTTGGCCTCTCTGAGCCTCAGGCCACTCATCCCTACGGTGCCCCCCGCCCCAGCTCACCACCCCTCCAGAGTGATTATGAGGGGGGACCACACCTCAGGTCTACACGGCTATGTGGCTTCCAGGACACAGACTCCTCCCTTCAAGGCAAGAGACAAACCAACTGGAAACTGTAAGCGGGTACTTACAGAGTAGTGTGGTGATGCGGAGAGTCCGTGACGGGCCTGCCCAGCTGCCAGGAGCACCTGCTTGGGGCATCAGGACGGATCCACAGGCGCTCCTTGGCTTCTTTGTCCCCAGGGGGCCCCTTCTCCAGGCTCCCTTTGCCCAGGTGTGCCCCTGAGAGGTGGGGGCACGCTGCAGACCCCGCGTCTGCCTGGGGTGTCTCGGAAGGCATTATGGGATCTGGCAAACGGAGGGGAGAGACTCAGTCGGTTCAGGCCATTTCTAAACACCTGCTGCCGAGCCTGCTTCGCTGCCCCTGGACCAGGGGAATTCGGCTCACCTGGTCCCCCGGGGGCGGGGGCGGGGCTCCACCCCAAACAGCTCAACAAGAACAAGCACCAACTGCAGCCCCAGCTGCTGAGCATGGCTTGGTGGCTCGTCAAGAGGTTAAACACAGAACCACCATGTGAGCCAGCCTCCCACTCCCAGGCATATACCCAGACAACTGGGAAGAGATGTTTGCACACCACGTTCGGGCTGACAACGGGCAACATGTGGAAACAAACCGAGTGTCCACCACAGATGAAGGGATGAGCAGAATGTGGCATATCCGCACAACGGAAATATCATTTGGCCATAAAAAAAAAATAAAGTTTAAAATTTTTTCTCAATATGGGGGCGTGTGGGAAAAAAAGAAAGGCTCCTATGTGGAGGTGATGGGTATCTTACTTGACTGTGTTTGTCTCACAATGTATACAACAAACCCAAACACCAAGTTGTAAAAAGGGCTTCTGTCTCGAATGGCACACGTAGGCCAGGTTCCATTTAAAAAAAAAAAAAAATCGGGGCACCTGGGTGATGCAGTCAGTTGAGAGTCAGACTCCTGATTTCAGTTCAGGTGATGATCCCAGGATCATGGATCCACAGGGGGAGTCTGCTCGGGATGCTCCCTCTCCTCCATTCCCCCCCAACCCAGCCTGAGTGTGCACGCGCGTGCAGGCTCTCTCTCAAAAAAAAAAAAATCAAGTTTTACACCTTAAACACAGCTGATCCTTGAACAATAGGGACAGGCAGATGGGAGGGAGGCAGGGAGGCGGGGAGGCGGCCTCACTCCTTTGGGGAGACAACTAGCAGGCGCCACCCTCATCTTTGGAGAGACTGGGACTGAGCTCAGCCCCTCTTCTGCCACCTTCTTCCATGTCCCACACTGACCAGAAGACGGAGCCCAGCTAAGTACGCACTGGTCACCGAGAACTTCCCACAGCGCCAACTCTGCTGCACAAAGGAGGTCTGTCCTGCTTGCAATCCCAGAAGACAAACAGGGTGTTAGGGGAAACTCAGGGAACCTGAGTAAGTATGGACTTCAGTGAAGAGTCCTGTTCACTGTCACAAAGGTACCTACGAATGCAAGAGACTAATCAGGGAAACTGTGTTAGGAGGCAGGCATATACGTGGGAACTCTCCATCCTGTCTTCTCAATTTTTCCTAAAATTAAACTGCTCTAAAAAAAAAAAAAAGGCTAGGGGCGCCTGGGTGGCTCAGTTAAGTTCCTGCTTTCGGCTAGGGTCATGATCCCAGGGTCCTGGGGTCGAGCCCCATGTTGGGCTCTCTGCTTGGCCTGCTGCGCCCCCTGTATGCGCGCTCTCTCTCTGCCAAACAAATAAATAAAGTCTTAAAAAATAAAAAAGGCTCTGAATCCTGCGGGTTTGGAAAAGTCCCTGCCAGGAAGCTCGTGGTAGGGGATGTGGCTCAGGGTGGTCTCTGAACACAGCCACACAGCTCCTCTGAGAGGCAGGAGGACCCCAGATCCCGGCCATGCCCCTCCTCTGCTTCCCAAGAGCTTCAGTTTTGCAGTGAAAAGGTCGAGGGCCCTGGGGAACTGGGCTGAAGGTGCACAGGGCTCCTCCCGTGGAACTGTAAATCCAGGCTCCTGGGCCGCTCGCTTGCTCCCTTTCTCTTCTGGAGCTCACCCGGTCAGCCCAGGCGGGTTATCAGCAAGGGCAGAGGAAGCCCCAGCTGGGTCCCTTTCCCCCAACTCAGGTGGCCTGATGCAGCCCAGCCCAGCGGCTCCCCACAGACCCCTAGGCCAGAGCCTGCCAACAGGGAGTTAGGAACCTTTGCACCCTTTGCAAGTCACACACCCCTTGGAAATTCTCCAGCCCCCCGAGGCTGGGAGCCTTCTGGGAGAAGCCAGCCTTCCCAGCTGTCCTGCCCCGCGTCCTTAGAGCGGTGGTTCTTCCGAGCCTCGGGATCACCCACTTCCTTTATCGAGGTTCAGATCTTCCCTGAAGCCACTCAAGGATATCCTCCCTCCTTTTGGAAAGACCTAAGCGGAACAGCGCCGGTTCTCCGTCGGGCGCCAGAGTAGCCCGTGGGCAGGTGATCTTCCATCTTGCAGAAGCCCCCGAGTCACAGACGTGGCTCCCCATCAGAGGCCGACGGCCCTGCAGCCCCCGGCCCGGCCACATCGCTCGCAGACGGGGTCCGGGGAAGACGCGGGCAGCCCCGCGCCTCCTTTCTGGCTACTCGCCTCGCCTGGCGAAACCTCCGGCCAGGTGAGGAGCTGCTGCGTACGCAGGGGGAAGCCGAGCGAGTCTCCGCGGCCCCCAAAAGCCCTGCGCCGGACGCCCGCTCGCCCACCGGGTCCGAACCCGCGGGCTCCGCGCCCCGACGCACGTGCGTCCTGGGGAGGCGGGCTCACCTGGCGCCGCCCGGCTGGCTCCCGCCCCACCTTAAACCGCAAGACCCTCCTGGGGTCACAACGCCCCGAGGGCACGCTGTACTCTGCAGACACGCACCAGTCGGCCCAGTGTTGGGGGAGGGGGGCAGGTCAAGGGTGCAGAGGGAGTAAACTCCTCTCTTTAAAGTTGAGTTTTCAGGTGGGAGATCGAGACCCTACAGAGGATTTGGAGACCGCCCGGGAGGGGCACTTCGGGACAGTTTGGGATAAGCACGCCCAGGCAATCCTCGAGAAGCTAAAAGTTGTGCGTTCCCGCCCTCCAGTTCGGCCATCCGCCTCGCCTAGGGTTTGGGGAAGTGGGGGTCTTAGGGTATCCTCCCTCCACGCCCCCGAGTATGTGCCCGGGGCACGACCCCGCGTCCCCTCCCCCCATGGGCACCCACCTCACGTGCCGCCCACGCAACATCAATATTTACTCCCACCTCATACTACTGGCGGAAAGGAGCGATTTGCGAAAGAGCCCTTTCCCATCAAAAAATTCCGCGAAAAATCAATGATCCCACCCCGGCTCCCGGCCCCCCACCCCGCCCGCTCCACAAAAACGGGAGCTGGGGGGCGGCCCGGGGCCACGTGGGCGCTGAACCCACGGCTTCAAGATCGCCTGGACGCGCGGGAGCGGGGAGGTTCCGGGGGCGCGGGACGCCGGCCCTGCCCCGCCGCGTGCAGGTGAAGATGATGCAACTCCGGCGGAGGGGTGGGAACGACCCAGGCCCCGCCGGGACCACAGCCCGAGCCCCCGGCCCAGAGGCGGGGCGGGTCTCGGCCTGGCCGGCGCTCACCTGGACGGAGACGCAGGAAAGCAGGGCGGGCTGGGCGCGTCCAGGCGCGAGGAGGTGCGGGCCCGACAGCTACTAACCGGAGCCGCAACCCTGAAGCTGCGGGGCCTGCGGGACCCGGCGGCCGACGGTGCGCGCAGGCGATTGGCCGAGAGGCGGGGGCGGAGGGCCGGCGCCCGGCCAATCCCGAGTGCGGAGCGCCCCGCCCGCCGCCGCGCTTGTCCCCGCCCCCTTCCCACCCACCGCACTCCACCCCCCCATCCCCCGCCCCCACTGTCCAGCCGTGGGTACGGGCCCTCGCCCCCTCCCTCCGCGCTGCCCCGCCCGCATCCCCCTCCCCGCCCCCACTGCCCGGCCGCAGGTTCGGGACCCCGCCCCCTCCCCCGTGCTACTCCTCCCGCAACACCCTCCAGCCCCCAACTCCCCGCCCCCACTGCCCAACCGCGGGCCCTGTCCCGGGTTTCCACAACCCGTTGACGCAACCGCCGGCCAGGAGCCCCTCTACCCTCCTCTCTCCCCCGCGTTCCCCGGAACCCCCCCCCCGCCTCTGCCCGCCCCCTGGGGCCCCCCACCAGAACCGCAGACTCCTGGGGGTGCGGACGCTCGGTACTCGATGTCCCGATTCCGTTTTATTTGGTTGACCACTTGCTCTGCGGGAGTGTAATGAACACTTGTTGATGAGTTTTACCACGTGCCCTCCGGGGCGGGGAAGGGCTTGTAAGGCCCTGAGGATGATCCTCCGCAAGTACCCCACCTGCTAGGTACCCCCACGCCTGCCCTGGTCCCCGCGGCCTCGGGTCAGGGGGGCACCCAGCGGGCACCAGGCACTCGGGCTCTGGATTCCCCGCGGCGGGGTTTCCGGGGCTTGATTTCTGCCCCGCATCGTGCAGGTGCCCACCAGACCCAGTGCTTGCCCAGGCCGGAGACTGCCCCACAACACTGGGAAGGAACCGGAGCTCGCCAGAGACTTGCCAAAGTCACAAAAGCCGCTCAGAAACACGTGTTACACAGGCCCTCCCCAGCAAGGCTGCGGGCCAGGAGGGCGCCCTGGGGCCACCGGGGAGGTCACAGAGGGCGCCCTGGGGCCACCGGGGAGGCCACAGCCAACAAGATTTCAAACTTGTGTGCTCTTGACTTTTAAAGAGCCTGCCTCTTGAGGTTCTGGGGTGGATGCTTGAGTTTCCTCTGGCACCTGTAGGACTGACAGGGACGGTGCTACCAGGTGTGCACAGGGATAGAAGCATTGTTAGCTTTGCCCAGCACCTCGAGGTCGCGCTTCATCCAGCAGTGACTTGGTGGGCTTTTGTCCCAGGCTCTGGAAGTACGGGGAAACTCAAACAGGGCCTCTGCCCCTGGGTGTTTCTATTCTAGGGGAGGGGGCGCAACTAGATGTCATTTTATAACAAAATTTCCACTAATGAGAATTAATGTGAAGAAGGATGAAGACGTGGATGAGGTCAGGTGGTCAGGAAGGCGCTCTGGACAGGTGACAGGTGACCCGAGGAGCCACATCTTGTTCTCAAGAAGGAATGTTCCGGGCTGAAAACAACCACTACGCAAATGCCTGGGGGCAGGAGCAAGCTCAGGGGCTGGAGGAACCCAGGAGAGGTCAGCGTGGTCAGTGTGACGGTAGCAAGAACAGAGGTGGCCCCGGGGGGTGCGGGGGGTGGGGAGGCCAGGGTGGAGCCTTCAGCCTCCACGCTCCGGGGCCCTTGGAGGGTTTCAAACCAGGGAGTTTTATTTATTTATTTATTTATTTATTTATTTATTTATTTAGGAGATTTTTATTTATTCATTTGCGAGCACACGCAGGAGCCAGGGAAGAGGGAGAAGCAGGCTCCCCTCTGAGCAGGGAGCCCGACGCGGGACTCGATCCAGGAGCCTGGGATCATGACCTGAGCCGAAGGCAGATGCTTAATCGACTGAGCCACCCAGGTGCCCCAAACAAAGAAATTTTAAACTATGCTCTGAATTTGTTTATTTTGGCATCATTTCTGACTGTCACTAAAGTGGCAAGAACAGAATAAGAATTCCCAGATACTCACTAGATCTCCAAATATTAAACTCTTATCCCTGGAATCTGTAAATATAACCTGATTTGGAAATAGGGTCTTTGACTATCTAATCAACATAGGAGGAGGTCGTACTGGACAAGGGTGGGGGGGAATGCGAAATCCAGTATGACCAGTGTCCTTGTAAGAAGAGAGAAGTTGGGACGACTGAGGCAGAGACGGAAGTCTTGCTGGCCCAGGACGAGGGACTCGGGCCACACCCCACCCCCAACCCCTGAGCTGGGCGGGGCAGGAGGGACCCTCCCCTGGAGCTTACAGAGGGAGCTCAGCTCTGCCCGCACCTTTTGGACTTCTAGCTGTCTGAGTTTATAGTGATTTGTTATGGCGCCCAAGTACTAAAAAAACTTTTTAAAATTTTGACAAAATTTCAGACTGTCAGAAGAGTGGCAAGAAGAGTAAGAATTCCCAGATGCCCTTCATCCAGATTTTCCAAATGTTAAATTTTTTTTAAGATTTTATTTTTAAGTCATCTCTACGCCCAATGTGGGGCTTGAACTCATAACTCCGAGATCAAGAGTCTCGTGCTGCACCGACTGAGCCGGCCAGGTGCCTCCAAATGTTAAAATTTTATTGCCTTTTCTTCACGCTTGTGTCTCGGTCTGTCTCTATAATATGAATGTAAGTACGTGCCATCTATTTATGTCATCTAACCGGCTGGCTTTTTTGAATGGTTAAGATTAAGCTGCAGACGTGGCTTCCCTTTACCAACTATTTCAGTGTCTATTTCTGAAAAACAAAGAATTTGTTTTCCATAACCACAAGATAGCAGCCAAAATCAAGAAATTAAGCTAAAACTGCTTTAGAGAAATTAAGTCTTTAAAAGACAACCAAACCGAAAATAAAAAGTTACCACCGTACAAACCCACGATCTAATCAACAGTCCGTTTGCCAGCACCTCGGGCGAGTCCCCAGGCGCGCCCCACTCAGTGGCCGGGCCCCCGTGGGCGCTCTTATATGAAGCCACCGGCGGTGGCCAGGACAGACGTCTGGTGGAATGTCCCTGATTCGTCTGATGTCTCCTTGTGACTGGCACGGGGATGGCCTCCTGGGGGAAGGCACGGGGGTGACGGGGGGGGCTGTCTGCGTGGCCCCTCTCCGGCCACGGGGATTCTCCGCTGTGAAGGTGCAGGTTTTACACTTTATAACTACTAAGTAACCTTGGAGAGATGCTTTGGAAATACCCGGTTACCTTCTCAAACCCGCGCTGTCTGGGCTAAGCTTCCCTGGAGAGTCGGCCTGAATCCATTTCGATGACAGAGGTTGTCAAGGGGGGATTGTTCTAGCTCGTGGCCCCCTCTACCTTTGTTACTTGGCATTCCAACACAGCAGCTGGGCCTCGCCCCGTTCCCGCACCTATTCACTGATTCACACCAATGTGCATTCAGGTGCGTCCTTTATTTTTTTAAAAGATTTCATTTATTTATTTGACAGAGACAGAGAGAGCATGCGCGTACAAGTGGGCAGAGAGGCAGAGGGAGAGGGAGAAGCCGACCCCCGCGGAGCAGGGAGCCCTATATGAGGGACTCAATCCCAGGACCCTGAGATCATGACCGGAGCCGAAGGCAGAGGCTTCACCGACCGGGCGCCCCAACACCCTGTTTTCTGTCACATGAGGTGTTTCAGGCCCGTCTGGACGCTCTGCCCCAGTCCTGGGTTGGGGACATTTCTCCAATGGGCCCGAGTTCCTGTGCAGAGGTCCCAACCCCCACCCCTAAGAATGTAACTGTGTTTGTAGGTAGTTAATGAGGTGACAAAGTGAAAATGAGGCCATTAGGGTGACCGACCTTTGGCCAGGCTCCTCTGACCTGTTCTTCACTAGCGTCCGGCCCTGTCCCCCCGCCGCCCCCCTTGAGCCTGCCTCGCCAGGTTGCGCAAGAATCCTACTAAGCGAGTTCAGAGAGACACCCCCCTATTCAATCACCGTCATACGTGATCAAGTGCCTCACGTCCCCTGACCCCACGCTGCACGGAGAAGCCCCTGGCCCACCTCCCTGCCTTTAGCAAGAATGTGCCCAGCCCTGATGTGCCCAGCCCTGATGCGCCCCTGCTCCCTGGCTGTCTGCCCCCCAGCTGTCCTCATATTTGGCGCTGAGCCCACTCTCTGCCCGCGGCCACAGACCCACTGCAAGAGTCTTGAATAGTCTCCCTTCCGGGGACGCCTGGCCTGCTGGGCGGAACATGTGACTTTTGATCTCGGGGTCGTGAGTTCCAGCACCACACCGGGCATAGGGATCACTTAAAGAAACAGAAAGTCTTCCTTACCGTTTCATCCAGCGTCATAATAATAGATTCCTTAACAAGAGGGGGGGCCCTGGCTTAAACAACACACATTTATTTCTCACGTTCTGGAGGCTGGAGGTCCAAGATAAGGCTCGGGCCTGGGGAGGGCTGCTTCCCAGGCTCGCACACACGGTGGGGGGTGGGCAGGGAACCAGCTCTCCAGTCTCTTCTTATGAGGTACCGAGCCTCCTACTACCTTCCCACCGGGGCTTAGGTCGTCAACATACACCGGGTTTTGGGGGTGTACGGGGGACCTGTACCCGGTCTGACTGGTGTCCCAAGCCGCAGGAGAGACAGAGAAATGCGCGCACACAGGGAGGAGGCGCACCCACACGCCCAGGAGTGAGGCCTCCCGAGGAACCAGCCCTGCCCCCGCCTTGACCTCGGACTTCCTGAACTGGGAGAGAATAGGTGTGGGGGGGGGGGGGCGTCTGCTGCCACTGCACCCCGGTCCCTCAGGGCTGCAGAAGGGTGTGCAGCTCATGGAGGGGGCAGGTGATTGGGCTCCGAGGAAGGCGTGAGCCATTCTGGGGAAGCGCCACCGAGAGATTGGGGGGTAGTCTTCTAGATACAGGACCGCGGGAGAGACCGTCCCCACGGGTGGCAGAGAAGCCTCTCACCTCTGCCCATCCCCAGTCCCAGGTCTCAGGGCCAATCTCTTCGGCCAACTTTTTTTTTCTTACAGTATTCATCTCCATAATTTGGATAAATATCCTGTATTTCTCTTCCTTGATTCATGAACCTCAGATAGTATCTGTTTTATTTTTTTTACAGTATCTATTTTAAATAATAAAAACAAATGCTATTTATTGTCCCCATAACTTATTTGATACAGTTCAAATACCATACAATCACCCACTTCAAATGTACCATTTGGTGACTTCTGGTGTATTCACAGCGCTGTGCAACCATCACCACAGCCAGTTTTAGAACTTTCTCATCACCACAGAAAGAAGCCCTTATTGGCCATTTGTGCATTTTCTTTGGACAAATGTCTATTCAGATCCTTTGCCCACTTTTATTTATTTACTTTTAAGATTTTATTTATTTATTAGAGAGAGACACAGCGAGAGCAGGAACACAAGCAGGGGGAGCGGGAGAGGGAGAAGCAGGCTTCCCACGGAGCAGGGAGCCCGATGCGGGGCTCGATCCCAGGACCCCGGGATCATGACCTGAGCCAAAGGCAGACGCCTAACGACTGAGCCACCCAGGCGCCCCTTTTTAAATTGGCTTGTCTTCTGTTGTTGAGTTGTTAGCAGTTCTTTACATATTCTGTACTGGACCCTTGTCAGGGGTCAGGGTTTGCAAATATTTTCTTCCATTCTGTGGGTTGTCTTTTCACTTTCTTGATGGTGTGTTTTGATGCACAAAAGTGGATTGATTCATTAATTTTGATAAGCCCTAATTTATACATATTTTTCCTTTGGTTGCTTGTGCTTTCACATCATATCTAAAAAACCAGCGCCAAACCCAAGTCATTCAGATCTTCCCCAGGTTGTCTTCAAAGAGTTTCATAATGTTAATTTTTAAAAATATTTATTAAGTTTATTTTTTAAAAGATTTTATTTATTTATTTGTCAGAGAGAGAGATGGAACACGAGCAGGGGGAGGAGCAGAGGGAGAGGGAGAAGCAGGCTTCCCACTGAGCAGGGAGCCCGATGCGGGGCTCAATCCCAGGACCCCAGGATCATGACCTGAGCCGAAGGCAGATGCTTAACGACTGAGCCACCCAGGCGCCCCTCATGATTTTAATTCTTACGTTCAGGTTTCTGACCCATTTTGAATTAAATTTATGGTGTGAGGTAAGAATTCAACTTCCTTCCTTTGCATGTAGATAAACAGCAGCCCCAACACCATTTGTTGAAGAGACTGTTCTTTCCCCTTCGACTGGTCTTGGCGCCCTTGTCAGAATCAGTTGACCAGAGGAGTACATTTCTTTCCGGACCCTCAGTTTTGTCCTGCTGGTCTCTGTGTCTCCCCTAAAGCCAGGCCCACACCACTTCTATTACTGTGACTTGTGGTAAGTTTGGAAATCAGGAACTACAAGTCTTCCCACTTTGTTCTTTGAGATTTTCTTGGCTGTTTAGGGCCCTTTAAAATTCTGCATGAATTTTAGGATCAGCTTTTCTATTTCTGCAGAAAGGCCGTCAGGATTGTGATAGGGATTATGTTGGATCTGCAGACTGCCATCTGGGAGTACTGCCATCTTAACAATGGGAAATATTCCAACTGGGGGCACAGGCTGGCTTTCCGTTCATATGGGTCTTCTTTAATTTCTTTCAGCAATGTTTTGTAATTTTCAGTGTACAAGTCTTGCATTTCCTTGATTAAAGGTATTCCCAACTATGGTATTCCTTTGGGTGTGGGGAGTAAGTCTTCGGGTCCATGAACATGGGATGTCTATTTCTTTAGGTCTCCCTTACTTCTTTCAACAATGTTTTGTCACGTTTCAGCATGTGAGTTTCATACTCGCAACTTTTTACACTACTTGTGAGAGCTACGTTTTGTAAAACAGGCCTCGTGGGGCTCCTAGCGATCCCTCTCCTTGCGCTTCTGGGCATTCGCCCACGTTCTACCTTCTGTTACTGATGGTCTTGCTCCTAATAACCATTACTGAGCACTCACTGCGTACATGCCAGGCACTGTTCAGGAACTGTACCTAGATCAACAAATGGAATCCTCATCGCAACTGGAGGAGACACACACTGCTTCACTGTCACCTGACAGAGGAGAAAATGAGGCATGGAGAGGTGGAGCGCCCTGCCCAACGTCTACAGCTAGTGGCGAGCGGAGCCAGGATTTGGACCCGGGATTCAGACTCCTGGTCTCTGCTTTTCCCCGCGCCACTTCTTGCTCCTCCTGCAATGGCAAACAACCTAACCTTGGGATATGTCAGGCTGAACCACGTGAAACTGCTGATGTTTGATCTTATGTGACCTACAAACACTGGCAATTTCATGTGTTTCAACTTGTTGGAAAAAAAAAAAAAAAAGACCTGGGATTTGAAGCAGGTGCCTGAGTGTATTTGTCCTCCAGGTGCGGGTGCAGATGGTCGTGTCTAATGTGCTCCCCAAGGAGGCTCCAGCTGTGAGTGAGCCAAGTTCGTGCCCCTCGCCTTCTCAGTAAAAGAATGCAGTCTGTCCTGGGATGGGGGCCCCGTCTTGGGGGTGAGAGCTCTCATGCTCCCTCTAACAGCAAGCCCCAGGGGGATAAAGGTCCCCTCCCTCAGAGCCACACCGCGCACCCACGAGTCATCGGCCTGTGGGAAGCCACAGCCAGGGCCGGGGACCCCTCCTGACCGGCCGTGTGCACTTGCCATGGCTCTCTTTTTGGGCCTGTCCCGCTGCTCCTGGAACACGGGAAGGTGGCCAGCTGTGGGCCTCAGGGCTGGTGGGAAAGTTTCCATCACATGAGATGTGGAGCGAGAGGCCTTGAGCTTGGAAGAGGGAAGGTGATCCGGCCTTGGGCATGTTCTGAGGAATCTGGCGTGTGAGGAGAGCTGTTAGATCACAGCCTTGTTCTCACTCCGTCTCCTGCAAAGCTGCTGGGGACCCTCCCAGGACAGCGGGTCCGTCTGGGTGTCATGGGAGACGGGCCGAAGGGGAGGGAAGCCCCCGCTGCAGATGCTGTGTGGTCTCCCCTCTTCAACACCTTGTCGGGGCAGAGACCTCCGTCTGTGGAGCCAGGAGGAGCCCCGATGGGCAGCGGCTGGGGGAGGGCAGCCTGGACGGGGGTGGGCCCCCTCCCCAGCCCACTCTGGGCCGCTGGGCTCTCCCCAGGGGGCTGAGCGGGGCACTGAGGGTGGGGATGACGGTATTGCATTTCCACGGGGACGCTCCCGCCCCGGAGCTCACCGTCCCTCCCTCCCCTGGGAGCAGAGTGGTGATGTCTGATCAGTGGGCGACCAGGCTGACCCTGACTTGTCTGTCGTCCCCCGTGACACAACACTGATCCGGGACTCCTGTGCGTGCTCTGCAGACCCCGGCTGTCCTTCAGGTGAGCTGCCCCCGGGTCACACCATGGATGCAGGTGGTGTTTTGTTCTTTGGGCCTTACAACTCAAATTCATGTTCTCCAGGCGACTTTAACAGATCGAGCTGTTGGAGCCCCACCTCCTCTCCAAATCTGCTAAGGCGAACGCCCTTGGAGGCAAAGCCTATGGGCTCACATTCATTCCAAATACATGCTGGGCTCGAGGACGCAAAACAGACCACGGACAGAAGAGAATCCAGAAACGGACCCATCTACACGTGTGTGCAAAGGCACCCCTCACCTCAGCAGGGAAAGGTGGTTGTTTTTACGATAAACAGTGCTGGAGCAACTGGACATTCACACAGAACCGTAATTAATCTCACACCACACACACAAAGTGACTGGCTAGGAGCCACAGACCCAACGTGAAAAAGGTGAGACGTTATCGGCGGGAACTTGGGGGGCAAAGATCTCTCAAACAGGAGCGAGAAAACACTGTCCGCAGACAAAAGGCAGATACGTTGGACCCGATTAAGTTAGAAGACACGTGTTCGTCCAAAGACACCCCTGAGCAAGGGAAAAGGCCAGCCACAGACCAGGACAAGTGTTTGTAGTGCACGTGGACAGAGGACGCATCTGCAGACAACGTGTAAGCAACTCCCAGAAACACCAGAAAAAGAGTACTCCATGTTTTAGCAAAGGGTAAAGACAGGAACAGGTGCCTCCCACGGAGGCATGAGCGCCTGAGAATGCACCGGGGAGGCGGACTGGACCCCCAGGGGCCTACCCCAGACTCCAGGGCCTTGCCCCGCCCCCCTCGCCCCCCCCGCCCCCCCCCGCCCACCTGAGCCGCCCCCGCTGCCACTCAAGCCACAGCTTCTGCGCCGGCTGCCCTCCTCCGGCCTCAGTCTATTGTCCATGCGGCAGTGAGACGCCACCTCAACACAAAGCGTCCAGGCTCTTCCTCAGCCCCCGCGGCCCTGGGAGATGTCCCCCCACCCCCTTCGGGCATGCTGTCCTTGATCGCGCTGCGTGAGATGCTGCTCGCGCCCCACGACCCCCGTCGGTGCCCCCACCCCCAGCCCAGTCCCGAGCAGCTGCGTGCGGAAGGAAGGGGGGCCCCCCGCGGAGCCAGCAAGGGGCCCCTCGGTCTCCGGGCCTGCAGGCTGGCACCACTCCATCCCAGTGGGGGCTGCCCCCTGCCGGTCGGTCCCCAGCGAGGACCACAGCGGAGGAACGGCAGTGGCCCTCAGGGCACACGTGGGTGACTGGGAAGTGAGCCAGAGCGTCAGAGGTGCGTTTACCCCATGGGGATCCTGGTGCACCCGGGCCGCTCCTTGCCTCGGGGAGTTGCCCACCGCTGTTCCCTCTGCCCGGAGGCGCCCTCCTGTTCTTCCAGCTGGTAAGGTGGGCGGCACGGCTCTGCTCCTTTCTCGCTCCTTTCTTGCCGCGGGCGGACCTCAAGCTGCAAATTTCAAGGCAGCTGTGTGCAAAACATACAGGATGTCGTGAAGAAGCCTAGCAGGAGCAAGCCAAGTTATACATAAAGATGCCGCTTCTATAAAATTTAAAAGCTGGTAAAACTGCAACGCTTCATGAAGCTTACGGGCATTGCAAGAACACGGCGGCCGCAGGTGCGGAGCGGTCTCCGAGGAGGGCTCTGCGGCGGGGAGGGCCCGTCCGGGGCTGGCGGCCCTGCTGCTCCTCCAGCTCTTCCTACTTGTTCGCGGTACTTTGCTGAACGCGTCGTGCAGCTCCCCCAGAACACCACGGCCTTGGGATCACCAGTCGCATGATCTACCCACTGGGCAGCCAGCCCCCGGCGGCGTATTTATTTTAAAGGGCTGCCAGACGCTGTCTGCCAGTTTATTTCAGGGGTTCATATCCATATTCAGAACCGAAACTCCCTTGCAGTTGGCTTGTCTGTCCCATTTTTGTGAGGTTTTATCAGTTTTCATACTCATTTCATAGAAAGAGCCTGGAAGCTGTTCATTCTCTCATGAAAATTAAGTCGCGCCGAATTGGGTCAATGGGGCGTGAGACACTGGGCGTTTCGGGGGAAGAGGTGTCCCTTCCCGGGTCGCGGCCGTACTGGTCATCAGACGGCCCGGGGAAGCGGCCGCCTTCCTCTTGCTGCCGACACTCCCTGGCTGCACTGTCCTGCCGCTTGCCTGGGACAGTGGGGTGAGCCAACCAAAGCGGTTTCCTCGAGTCTCAAAAGGTTGTGTGGATCACCCGGGACGGAGCCCGATCCAACGAGGTCCCTTCCTCGTGGCCGTGTTCGGGCTCCTCCGAATCTCCGTGCCTGGCAAGGACCGGGACTGGACCTCGGTGACCCCGCCTGTCTCCCACCTCCAGCCTTTAGGGTCTCAGCCGCGCGGCCCGGGACGGACTCGTCTGCCCCGAGCACTTCTCGGAGCAAGTGCCCTGGCCCGCCCCTTCTGTCCGAGCATCCATTTCTCAAGGGTCGAGCCCTTGCTTGTCTCGCCCCGAAATGGCAGCTGAACGTGCTAAGTGCCAACGAGGCATTTATTCCTGTTTGCTCACGTTGACATGCCCGCACGGATGGTGCTGGCGGAGCCTCTGGCTGCCGAGCCCCGGACCCAGGAAAGTCGGACACAAGGCCCTGTGGGAGTTGTGCAGGGTGGAGCCTCTCCGAGGCCTGGGCCTTCCTGAGACTGTCCTGGCAAAGTCTGCAGGTTAGGGACGCAAACGTAAAGCATCTGGGGCCCCCCTGACCGTCTTGACGTCTCCGCAGGTTTGGAAACGTCCATAACGAACACTTAAAAAGCTCCTTCTGGGCTGCCTGCCTGGGTGGCTCGGTCGGTTAAGCGTCTGCCTTCGGCTCAGGTCATGATCCCGGGGTCCTGGGATCGAGCCCCGTGTCCAGCTCCCTGCTCAGTGGGGAGCCTGCTTCTCCCTCTGCCTGCCACTGCCCCTGCTTGTGCTCTGTCAAACAAAATCTTCAAAATAAATACATAAAAAGCTTTCTTTCATGAAATAATAGTGAAATTTGACCGGAGCAATTTAAACGGTCCCACCTAACAAATGAGAAGTTGAGACTCTCGTTGTTGATCTTGTTCCTTTGGAAAGACCCCTGCGTCTGGGAAGCGCCGAGCTGAAGTGACGCCCTGTGTGAAGCCCTGCCGGGGTCCCCCTGCACGCCCCGCGTGACACCCCACCAGGGTCACCCCTACACGCCCCGCGTGACAGCCTGACCGTCCATTACAAAGGCTCCGGAAGTGAACGTGTGATACCACTCTGTTTGTGCTATGAGCCAAGACTTTTATTTTTCAGCAATCATCTGCAGTTCTATCCCTTCGGGAAACAAGGGATCCTGAATGGTGAGAAAGTGATAATGAACCGCTCAGTTTAGATGCTGCAATCACGTCACCCACCTTTCTCCAACATGAGCTCATTCAAAAGAAGTGAATTTTCACCAATTTGCAGGTGGAGGTGACCCTGTCCACCCCCGTGTGAAATGGTTCCAACGATTTTATCTACTATACACCTGTGCACACCGTCAGCTTCTGTCAGGCCCCCCGTGTCCCAACAGCAAGCCAAGCACAGGCTTCAGGTAGACAGTCAACTGGCGAGTTTTGGGGAGCCCTCCGTAAGAGCGGAGCTCACCTGCTGCCCTCACTCTCCGTTCGGTTTCGGTCTGAAGACGCAGCGCATGATATTCAGGACAAGAAGCCTTTTAGTGATATTCCCTGGGCCTGAGCTCATTACAAATCGCAAAGACTTCAGGTGGCTCTTTCGTTTGGCACAGAGATCTCCACGGGCCCGGGGCGTGGGAGGCTGCTCGTGCCTCTGTGCTGGGCGGCTCCCCACGAGCCGGCGGCCGGCCCCTCTGTTCTCCTACCCCAGGCCCTCGCAGGTGCGGAAGGAGGGGTGGTGCAGGGGCCCTGGTTTACTCTGTAAGCTCGTCTTTCTTCCGTCAATGTCAGTGGTGATGTTTATTGGAGGCGCCCGGGGGGTGCCACTGGTTAAGTGACCGACTCTGGGTTTCGGCTCAAGGCTGTGATCTCAGGGTCATGAGATCGAGCCCTGCGTCCGGCGCCGTGCTGGGCAGAAGTCTGCTCGAGATCCTCTCTCCCTCTGCCTCCACCCCTCCTCCCCGCTCTAAATAAATCTTAAAAAAAAAAAAAAAGGCACTTTTGGTGGGATTTTCGTGTACGTTTTAACAGGAACTTTCACAGGAAAAGGGGATTCTAATCTTAAGAAATACAAAGGAAAATGTTTGCCACGTTCCCTCCCTTCAGATACGGTGGAAATTACCCAACAATCTCAACTTCGACCAAACTTGGGGAGAAAAACCGAAGTACTGGTCCTGACGCTCGGGAGGGCGGAGACGAGGCCTCCTAGCTCACCAGCTCAGGACTGCCGCCGACTCAGGCCCCCGGCGTCCGCCTGTCACCACACGGACAAACTCTGTTTCGAGACCAACACAACTCATGTTCCATTAGAATCACTTTTTAAAAATTATTTTATTATTTTTTAAGATTGTCACTTGACGGCGAGAAAGCGCACGTGCACGAGCACACAAGCAGGGGAAGCGGCGGGCAGAGGGAGGGGAAGCAGGCTCTCAGCCGAGCAGGGAGCCCGATGCGAGACTCGATCCCGGGACCTGAGCCGAAGGCAGACGCTTAACGACTGAGCCACGCAGGTGCCCTAGAATCACTTTTAAAAAATTTCATTACGTAGGGGCGCCGGGGCGGCTCAGTCGTTAAGCGTCTGCCTTCGGCTCAGGTCGTGATCCCGGGGTCCTGGGGTGGAGCCTGGCATCGGGCTCCCTGCTCCGCGGGGGGAGTCTGCTTCTCCCTCTGCTGTTCCCCCTGCTTGTGCTCTCTTCGACAAATAAATCTTAAAAGATTTTCATTACATAAAAATGGATGTTCGTGAAGAAACAAAAAACCAAAAAAACCCCAACCCTGGTCAAGTAGGATCTCCTCCCACCCCCCCCCCCCCGGGGTCACTAGGGCCAGGGGGCACCGCCTCCCACGCCAGGTGGAGGACTGGGACCGACACTGGCAGGGGCCGTCCCTGGGAACCACGCTGCGGCGTGCCAGGGCATGTGGTCTCCGCTGGGGACAAGTGGCCCCGAGCAGGGCGCGCGCGGGCCTGGAGCAGGCGGGAAGCCGTCCCCGGCGCACCACGGCACACGGGCCGCCGCCCTGCGCCGCAGGGAGTCCGTGCGGCGTCCCTGCAGCTGTCCAGGGCCGAGCCAGCGGCTATGACGACACACAGCAACGGGACCAGGGGCTCTCCTGCAGCTCTGGGCACAGCCAGGTTTTGGGCAGCACTCCCGCTTCACGGGTGCACGGCGGCTCTGCGAGCAGACAAGGAAACTCGCAGGTAGCAGAGGTGGGACCGGACGGGGCCGCGGACGGCATCCGACCCAACAGCCCCCCCGTGAGTGCCCACGTGGCCCCCCGGCCCCCCATGGCACGCTCCCTCGGAGCCTCGGGGGGGAAATGCCCGACTGCTGGTTAACACGTAGGTAACTAGTAACAGGTCTGACCGTTCCCCAGGTGATTCTTCCCTTAGCGGGGGGGTGGGTTTTGGCCTCACAACCCTAAGTTTGAAACCATGGTTTCGCTCGTACCCAAGTCACGGAAGGCTATTAATCTTCGCCTCTGGGACGGATGACTGCACAGCTGCAAAGGGAGAGTCAGAGACTTTGCACAAGAAATAAGTTACACCAAAGGTACTGTATCACTACAAATTTTATTCAGAAACCCATCTTTGTTTTTTTTTGTTGTTTTTTAAAAAAAATTCCCGTTATGAACTGGTTTGGTCAATCAACTACAACACTGTCTAGCAGACATACGGTAAAAACGGCATGGCTCAGAATCGCCCAGATCGTTCACGGTCTCTCGACCGCCTCCTGTCACGCTCCCGTCCCCCGCCACCGCCGCCGCCACCGCCGCCGCCACCACGGCCACGGTCTCTAGACCGAGAGCGACGCTCCCGGGACCGGGACCTCGATCTATGCCTGCAATCAAGAAGAAGAAACAAAACCGTGGCATCCACCGCAAAGCCCGCCACAAAGCCCCACAGTGACTACCTTCCGAACGCCGCACCCTGGCCGGTGGACGGCACGAGTAAAGGGCAATCACTCCCAGGGCACTGCGCACCCACACCACAGACGTGCTCCCCTGTCGGCGAAGAAGAGGGGCTTGGCGGGATAGCCGGGCAGGTCACCCCCCGTGGCCTGTGCTTCCGGGGCAGGGACTGTGGAACCACCACAGCGCCCCTGACGCGCAGCCTCCCCCGGCCCCGCCGCTCGCACGCCCTCCTGTGCTTTGCTGACAAGGGAACAATCACCAAACAATGTGTGCATCTCCCGGTCCACGTCTGAGAGGAGAGGGGTGAGAACCCTGGGGTCAGAACGCAAGCCAGGCAGGACAAGGGGCCCTCTCCTGACATCCAGGCTCAGTCTCCGTCCCGTGGTCCCACAGGCCGCACTTCGACACCAGGCCCGGACACACAGACTCTGCCCGATTCTGCTCGTGGTCCCTCCCCGCAAAGCAAACCAACACGAAGCAGGAGCCCCCAGAGGAAACCCTCAGCACGCGAAGTGCCGCAGTCTGAGGGAGTAAACCCCCGCGCTCAAGAGCCCACGGTTCCCGCCCCCCGTCCCCTCACCCAGGTACCGAGGGCTCGCAGGACAACGTGTGCACGGGACATTCTTTGAAAAGTACACTTCGTGCCCTGAAATACATCCTACGTCCCCAACAGTGACTCTCACACCCAGGCCACGCTTTCCTCGAGCAGGTGCACGGCAGCAAGGCCGGAGAGTGCGGAAGGCCGCGGAAGTACTCACTTCTTGCGCCGGCGCCCGTACAGCTCCCGCCGAAGCTCTCTGGAAATGGGCTTCAGGTGCATGAAGTTGCAGAAGCCGCCCCGCGTGCACTCCCTGCAGGGAAGCAGAGCCCACATGTGGCGCGCCGCTCCCCCCCGCCCCAGCTCGGCCCCCGGCGCCCCGCGCCTACCCCGTCACCTACCCCATCTCGTACTGGCGGCAGCACGCCTCTCGGAAGTCAGTCACCGGGGAGAGCTCCGCGTGGATGGGCTGCCCGTTAAACCAGCGGTTGTTCAAGTCGATCACGGCCTTTTCCGCATCTTCCTCACGGCGAAACTGCAAAGGTGAAGCGGAGATGCCTGCGGCCCGCGCTTTCCCCAGAAAGACCTCCCGTTACCGGTCCAAACACAAGTTACGTAGTCACAGGGTAAAATAAAGTGGAACGATGTTGCACAGCACATTAAAAAACAGACCATCCTTTATTTGCGATCAGATCACTTAATTTCGTGATGGCCCCAAATTAACAGATACACATGATCTTGGCTTTCAAATTCCTACGGTTAAAAGAGCAAATGCAATGATTTGTGTAGGCCACGGAGGTTTAAAAAAATGGGAAGAAGAAACCACACGTATAAGCCAACTTCTCCTGTGTCTAGACAGCCCGTCAGCAACAGCTGCGGAGATCCCGACAGGGAGGAGCAGCCGGGGACCACGGTGTCCCTCCCTCCCGCACCCCCAGGCCGCTGCCACACCCGGGCTCCAGCCAGCAATCGCCTAAGCGCATTAAAATCCACGACTAGTAGCAAGCGCTCAGAACTTCCAGGTTCACAGCTAAAATCCGAAGGCACGGGGTCTTCACTCTGCAGTCCACATCAGTCAGGAGACACAACCCCCCCACCTGTCACACTCTCCTCACCTTGACGTACACGTTCCCGACTAGGTGGTCTCCAAGGTTGTCGCAGACATTCATCTCCTCAACTTCCCCGTACTTCTCCTCCATTTCTGTAAAAACCTCCTGCAGAGAGGACAGGGGTTTAAGGCTCACGATACGTTAAAGATAAAGGAGTACCTGAATACAACTCCTATTTAAGCGTATCCATTAATGAGGAAAAAAATTTAATGCCTTCCAGACAGAAAAGGCAAACAGGTCTATCCCTTTCCGATAGTATCTCACCTCAAAAAATTCGTCATAGTGTTCCTGCATCTCGACGTCACTCACAGCGCCTGTAAACAACAGAAATCTTGCTGGTTAGAGAGGGAACCTTATCCAAGAGAACTCTGCGTTTAACTCAAACTGCTACAGTAACACACATTAGATTATCTAGAGAGGAAACACAACAGAGCTGCATTCTACTGGAGCACTGAAGATACTGCGTGACAGCCAATTGTTAAAATTTTAAAGTGTGGTGAGGTTTTTAAATGCCCCTATGACAGTCTCAATTCTGGCTATTAAAATCACAACAAGTTTTAATCAGCATCAAAGGGCCATGTTTTCAGAAAGCGTAAGGAAAAAGTTTACCCTCAAGAAATTTTTTAAATGAAAATTTTCTTCCTTTCACGATTTAAAATAGAGGCCAAGGAATCACACTGATTTTTTCCTCTTTATTAGGCTAAAATAAAAGAAGTTGAAATCAGGGTAAGTGATTAAGAGCTAATGTTCCTGACTAATTTCTTTTACAGATTAGCAGCCACACAATGCTATTATAAAATTCTTTCTGATGCGATTAAAACCCAAATGACCATAAATAAAGACTCAGTAGGATAATTACCAAGTTTAATTACAGTACTTCGAATGCCTCTGAATAAAGGGAAAGTTACGATGCTTTGCTGAAGAAAGCATTCTTATTTTATATTCTGGAACTATTTCCATCAAGTTTATTCATAATTCACATGCACTAAGTGAAACCATGTCCGCTGTGTGGATAGACTTTTCTCATTATCATTCTCTCTACCAAATGTTACCCTTCAAATTCTAGAATTCTCTTAACCTACGTCTGAGAAATCACAAAGCTGGCATGTCAATAAACCAGTGTTCCACACAGATAGATCAGGGAGCCTACAAAGGCTGAGTGGCTTCAAGGCTGGGCCAGCTTAATGTTCAATTGCCCCCTTCCATGACCACACTCCCTGGCCTCACCTGGTGCACCCCAGTGAGGGTGCTGGAGCCAAGGCGCTTGGATCTATCCACTGGGCCGCCCGGGAGCAGTTTCCTAGCTCTCTGGGAAACCTTCTCTTTAGGGACAAGAACTTTAATCTTTGGATTCTGAGAATGGTTTAAATTTACTTTCTAATGCATGGGAGCGGGGGGGGGGGGGGATTCCTGCATTTTAGTTATTTTTGAATTTCCAGGAATCCAGCTTGCTTTAGAACCCGAACCCTCTTGAATGCATTAGGCAACAACTACTCCTCCTGACGGCCCAGTCCAATTGAAACGCTATCGTGAACATAGCCTCCTTCCCTGGGTAGAAATCAGGCTCTAAACAACAGAGTAGCTAGTCGGGAGAAGAGAAGCCTATTCCAAAAGGCAGATTTTAATGTTTACATTCCCTTCTCACATCAGAAAAAAAATGAGGACAAAAGCTATTTGCATGCTCAAAGTGCTAGCAGTGTTGAGAATCAGGCTCTGCTGGTGGTTCAAATACTGTGGTACTCATGATAATTCTATTCTCTCACTGGAGAACAGTATTGTATCCTAGTAACTTCTGTAAAGTGCGGTGTGAAAATGCTCCATAGTGGGCCTATTTTACCTTCTACACTCCGCTTAAAAATTTTCAGTTAACCAAATGACTCGGGCAGAACAGAGATGAGTGATTAAGAAACTGGTAACTGCAAAGTCATCTACATGACTCAACAGATTTTATAGAACACCACCTGAAAATACCCAGTTTTCTCACAGAAACACTCTTAAACTGGGATTCCTAATTCTACAGATGAAAGGGTATGTTAAAAAGTTGTAAATTTAGGGGAACTGATGAACCTGACTGGTTGAAATTTACTCGAAGTGTCTGTTGCGGGTTCATCAGCTTAAATGGGTTTCTTCCTAAATCGAAGAATCGGAATTTCATTTAATTTGTCACATCTGGACCCCATGATCAGGATACCTGGTACAGCTGACCTTTTACTCTGTAGCGTACGCACGACAAGAGCACTGAGCCGCGGGTGAAGACACGCAGAAATCTAACCCAACACTGTTTTGTCAACGAAGCATCCGCAGTCCCCAGCCCCCAGGTAAACGGTCAGGGCAAAGAGTGATTCACTGTTGTTACTCGATCACCAACCTCTCATTCGTTTCACCCCAGGGCAGGGTTGTTAGGAAAATTATTTAATAAGTCCGTATGTAAGCATTTCCCTCCACCTACTGATCTTGTTTCTTTAAGAAAACAAAGCAAAACCAAGTATTTTAAAACAAGGGCTACCAAGTAAATCCTGTTATCAGCAGACTCAGGGGCACAGACGCTCTGCTACCCGGTCAGGACCAGCGCGGAGAAACACGGTGTCTCGGCAGGAGAACCTCACAAGCCCCTCCCCCACAGGCCCATGCACTCACACGGGCACAACTGGGAGGCCCCCCCGTCTGGGGCCAGCCCGAGTGGGCCATGCTGCCGGGACCGTTCCACTCAGTGTAGATCGCCCTATAAGCTGAGGGGCTGTGGGCCAAGGGTGCGTTGGACTTAGATCTGTGGCTATCCAGGGGCACCTGCGGACAGCACCTTCTATGAACTTTTGCAGCTTCAAAACAAACTGGTGAATGAGAGGCTGTCTGGTTTGGACCCCTTGATTTTAACAGAGGAGTCCAGGATGTTCGTTTCAATTTATCCAGATGAAGACATTGATTCCATGGCTCAAGAGCCATAAAATTTAAATTTTAGCTTTCTGAAATTTCCAGTGATACTAATATGGATCCTGTTCTCAAAAAACTACCCCTCAGGAAACACAACGTTTGTAACTTAATTACTTCCCAAAACAGGAAGACATGGGCCATATCTACTCTAAATGCCCAGTTTAGCCCCGTTTCCCTGCCAAGCACACCTTCTCTTCCCCACACGTAGTAAGCTAGCCCCTGCGGCTGCAGACAGCTACACAAAGGACTCTGATTAAAGACTGAGTCGGCACAGGGCTGGCGCTGAGGAAAACTCAGGGGAGTCCGTGCAACTCGGAGGACCCTCATTTGGGAAACGCTCTCGGAACAATGCTCTCACAATTAAGGCATGAGCTCCAGAATGGAGTTTAAGAAAAAGTCTAATACATAAAACCTCAAAAATAACTTCAGAACAATTTGTTTCTTAACGTGAGAGAAACTTTCAAATACTGTTGCTCTTAAGAGGGGAAGGATGTAACTGCACATTTAATTCCAAGTATACTCTCCCCTAGGATGACGGTCAAGGTAAAGGAAGAGCAGCAGCTCCAAACTACGGTACAGGGAGGGTATCCTTTCCGGTCATTTTTCATTTCTTAAGTGGGCAGGAGTTCCAATCTCAGAGGCTTCCATGGGGTCAGTGGGACAAAAGCTCTGGGCATGTCTAGTGAAAGGCCGTCCTTGACACTACAGCGGCAGACCAGGTGGAGCGGACACTGAGCTCTGACACGCAAGCCCAGGGAACCAGGGAAGGAACTTGTATGAACTTACAGCGCAAACCGTCAGCAGACTGGGAAGAGTTTTGAGGGTTACGGTAAATGTTCAAGAGGGCAATGGTCTGAAATACAAAACGCAACAACTTTATATTACGGAAAATTAAATTTAAACACTTAACCGGTTTCCTGTGGCGATCACTTCAGTCAAGACTCAGTGCTGAAAAAAGAGCAAGTTATTTTCTTTCGAAGCAGAGATGTTTTCTCTTAGCTGGTGGCTGTCTTGGAGCGCCCTAACACTGCGACGTCACGGAGATCCCATGATATGCTGATATTGTATTTCTGTTCACGGGACGCAAAGATTCCCCACTGCCAAGTTCCAATCCAGGTAAGAATGCAAGCAACTTGGCACGTTACTACCAAAATGGTCTTCCGTGTTACAGAAGACTTCATGAGCTGAGAAAGTGCCTGCATCAACTGATGACAAAAACCATAGGAGCAGAGAAATACAATAATTACATATCATGAAATCTCCACTTCCTAGAGGAAAAATTGTAATGGTGAAATAAAACCCACACTTATTGGGCAACTTACCTTATTGATTCCTAAATATTCCTAAGAGTTGTAACTTTACAGAAAGAACTTAATAAAGGCCAGGGGTTCAGGCACTGGAAAGACCAGTGATCGGCTGGTAGCTGTCAAGTGTCACATGGACAGACCCCCTCCCTCTTGTTAACAAACGTCAACCCAGGGAAGAGGCCTCCCCAGCGCCCTTGCTGACGACAGCCTCCCGAACGTGGCCAAGTATCAGGTTCTTGCTGTAGGTACCAAGGCCTTCCAGCACCTTGTCCTGTTTGCAACAGCTCTATGTCAGCAGCTCAGAAGCCAACATTATTTGTCTCAATTAAGAGTGGGCTCTTTAACACCATTGTTTTAAAAAAATTTCTCCAACTGTGGGACTTACAGTGTGAGCCGTCAGCCGTCTGTGCACTGTTTTGGGGATTACGATAGATGTTTTGAATCAAGATGGTCTGCGGGGAAAAAAAAATAAAAAGGGGAATTCTACTGGCTGCTGTGCATGTATTAGACAATTGCAAAGAGACAACTTGTTTGCAAATGGCTCAACGCTTGCTTGTTTGTTTCCCACAAGTCAGACACTTGTCCTCTGAAGAGCACACCCAAACCATCATATTATGAAAACAGAGTGTGAGCAGTGACTTAGGTCAAGTCAGCCAGCAACCAAGAAGGAACTGTAGCCGTTATTCTCAGTAGTCCCACGTTATTTGAGTGTTTTAGTGAAAAATAAGTAACAACACACTAACGTTTTCTTATACTTCAAGCTAGCAGATGCTAAGATGTCAAAAAATTCACATGATAATCATATTCCCCACACAAAATTATATTTTTTAAAACCAAATGTGTCAGTCAACTGTATGCAGTCCATCAAGCTGTCTGGTCTCACAGGAAACAGGCGCACCAAATGGGTGTCCTGACTGTCACGGACACCTATACACATTCCTGTTTGCTTGGTGGGACCTCTGTTTACATAATACAATAGCTTAAACATCTGTTCTTTTCCGATCCTTCTTTTAAGGGAAAAAAATCCTTTTAGCCCTTGTGCTTTAAACTGGATCAGGCAGACTTGAAACCTTACATTGTACCGTTCTTCTTAAAATCAAGTTGTCTGAAAAAACAAACCATGTTTAAGTTAGTAGGCTAATATATTACATGAATCTTAATGTCCACATCACTGCAAGAAGCTTAACCCACACTGAGCTTTACAAGCTGAACGAATAAACTGCATGATTTAGAAAAATAAATGTTCAGTCTCAACAACACAGGTCCAAAGTAGTTTGGTGAGTGGTTTTACAAAAGCAGTCATTCTATTTCTAGCTACCCTTCAAGAAAAGAAGTTGTGTGGGTACTCCCCAAAGGTCTGCTGTGGGGAAACCCCAGGGGAGGAACATCCAACAGCCAGACCACGCGCACACACACACGCACACACGCACACCCTTCTTGCAGGGCATGGCATCTTCCCCGAGCCATCAAGTACTGCCCTGGGTGAACTTATCTAAGCCCGGCTATTTCCCAAAGTTGACTTGACTCCATTTTCAACTGGAATCACCAGCATGTGTTAACAACTCTGATACAGACTATACTGAGCCTAATTATTCAACAAGAAATTCATTTTAGGTCTCACTCAGGTCATCTGGCAGTGGCTGTTTAGTGAAGGAAACTTCACTCAAATGGGGCCATGCAGTTCTCTTACAATCGGGGGAGGTCAGGATTGCCTGAAACCAACCAACCAACCAGGCCAATCAGAACGAGATGCTCAGGTAAACACATACAACTGACCCCACCAAACATTAATGGAATCACTATCTCTTTTTGACCCACAGTACTCAAATTAACTTCACATTAGCATTCTGAGGTAATAAGTGATTCAGATAGAAAATAGACCAAGTGTCTCTGGATAGCTTAAAGAAAACTCTCCTGACAGGATCATTTCCCTCTCAGCCCAACACTTGGCACATCTATAAGTAACCCCCCAAAATAAAAAAACTCAGTGGACACTTATGACATTTGGTTACTGCCCAATCTATGACCACCGGCTTAGATGGGGAGATTTAGTTCATAAATCAAAGCACTTAAAAAAAATTGCAATAAACAAAGTTTAAAGCAAGATCTCCGACATTCTGAAATTCAAAGAGACATATTTGTAAGTTAAGACAGATTCTTGTTATACCAACCACGCCATTATCAGCAGAATAATGGGGAAAGGAAGCCATCACCCTCCTTCTAAAAACACATTATGCTGTGGGGTTTTCTATGGGCTTAAATTAGAAAATACAAATGTCTCTTTCTTATAGCAATTGGCTCATTTTCCTAAATACTTCCAGGAAAACGTAAATGTCTGTTCTGTCAGAAGTTTAAAAGATGTGAACAGAACATGGGCTCAAAGGCAGAGTCCGGCAGCTTCCGGGGGCTGCACACGATAGTTACCCAATGGCTCAGAGGATGCTCCCTCAGACTTCGCCCTAAGTTGAAAGGAGCTCAAAAGTCCTCAGTCTGGAAAGACTATAGTTTTTCAAATTCCAAACGTTCAGGTAAACATGGGCGGAAGTTTTCTGTCCCTGTTATAGGTGCTTTCTCCTTTTAACTCATCAGTGATCACTTGTAGGGTGCAAACCCTTGCCTGTTCTTCGATTAACAAACAAAACCTACCAAAAATCACAGTTTCTGACTGATCTGAACTCACAGCAGACCTAAGCTCAAGCTAACAGGCAGCACCCCTCAACTGACCAAATAGACTGGGGACAAATAACTGAAGGTAAATGCCCATCTTCTAAGGTTAAGTGCCATTTTTAATGTTTCTATGACATGTCGTCACTGCTCTCCCCTCGCCTGGGGTTCTGAAAGAGGGGGTGCACCCAGGACTGCTGGAGAAGCCCTGAGTGCGTGGCAAGCTGGTCCTGTGGAGAATGGCCCAAGCACCTCCTGTGCACGGCTCGGTCACTCTCGGCTGCCTGGAGAGCAAAGAGCACAAAGCCCGCCGGGCCTCTACTTCTACTGCTGCCTGCAAAAAAGCCGCTAAGTTCGCACGCCGAAGCAGCGCCCCCGTGGGACCCGTCTGTGGGAGGGGCACGAGGGGTGGCGGGGCGGCAGAGACCGGGCACAGCCAACACGCAAACACTAACCACTTCTTCGTAAAAAGCTTCCCAAACGGTGAGAGGAGGCACCTGTCTCACGGACCGCCCCCTGGAGTGGCTCCCCTGCCTCATTCTCATTTAAACAGAAGAACAAACTCACCAACACAAATGGAGAATAGAACCACTAGAGAAAGAAGTATCCTACGTAATACATGGAAATTATTAACTGCCTCTGTAAAGTACATGAAGTTTTGATAATTTACATGAAAACAGAAAAAAGAAAAACAAACCTGGCTAAAGGTCGGTTTATTGTGCAACCGAGAGCATCTGTCTCCATGACGACATGCTCCAATTTTGAAATAAAATGAACAGTTGACTCTGTAAGGGAAAATAAGAGCAGATTATTTTGTTGGGAAGACATCAGACACATGTACGTATGTCAACACCATGATACACGCTGCCGAACTACTTTTCTTTTGCTTCACGCAAACACAGGCATGTGGGTTTCTGAGGTAGCAGGTACCTTTCCCTTTCCCGGCAGCATTTCAGGAAGACTTCGCTTTAATTGGCCTCCTGACAAACACGCTGCTCTGCTCTTTCAGTGACGGGTGCTCGAACCCCACCCCAGGACCCCTCACCCATTCCCACTCCACTCTCAGCTACCTGCTCTGCTCTATTGTTTTTTCTTAAATGGAATATTTAGTTTAAAACTAAATTTAATTGAAAAACGTATCGGTTCTCTAGTGTTCTATGATGAAATTCTCTCTTGAGGACACCAACACAGCACAGTGAGGGTTAAGATCCTGACTCTGCCACTAGCTACCTGGGCTTGGGCAAGTCACCCCACCTCTCCTGGTCCCAGGAGCCATCTGTAAAATGAGGAAAATGCCAAGCTGTCTTTGTTCCAAGAATCAGCATAGTGCTCATTAAATGCAATCATTATCTAACAAAGTCCATATTCTCTCATTCATGACGCCAGACCAACCGGAAATTTCCAAACACAGGTCTGAAGTAAGCCAGTCTCCTGATTTCAATACACCAAAGACAAGCTATTGGGGAATTCATCCGCCTGTTCCTACATAAGGCCACCTTCTGTCTATACCGCAAAGTCCTCCCTTACTACTGTTCAAATACTGGGATGATCCAGATGATATCAAAACTAGCAATCCAGCCATGGTGACAGCAACGTCAGGTGGCTGAGACCTGTAATGAATTATGAAATCTTACTGGATGGGCCCCATCAAAGTTAGACTTGCAGGGGTGGGAGGGTTACCCTGTAGATTCAATTTTTTAGCAAGTGCCCTATGTTGAGACAGCTGATCCAGAGTTAGCCACAACAAAATTTGATGGTTCACAAATACCAATTAGCCACTGATTTATTATTAGGTAGCCATAAACAAGGGAAAGTCTGAATTTATCAGGGGAGGAAAGTGATTACTATATATATTTGCAAACTCATCGTATTAAGTCTTAACTTCACGTATTTTAAGTTGAATATATAACTTACATCTTCAGAAAGTCACCTGAAAACGAAGAGCTTATTTTAAGAATACCTCAGAATGGGCAACATCCCCGCCTGAACAATACCCAACTATTCTCTATAATCAAAACAATCTTTGTTCCTGTACTTCCAGAGATGGTTTTCATTTCATAATGCTCAGAGATCAGCATATTAGTCAAAACTTTCCTAGTAATAAACTTTTAGTGATCCACTTATTAAATTACTGAAATAAAAGATAGAAAATAAAAAAGTGTGATCCCATATCACAAAGAAGAAATTAGAGAACTAACCTTTGCTTGGATTTAGAAAACGTCCATAACTTCAAATGTAGGACTATCTAAATCTTTTTAATTGATACACACCTACATTTTACTTCTAGCTTGAAAAAAAAAGTTAGCAGGAATCATCATCTTCGTTTTTTAGGAGTTGATACGGTCTCCTGGAACTTAAAAACCCACAAGTCCCCCTAAAACGAGACTATGAGTAATCTTGTTTCCCAAATTAAAGCCATGCCTTTTACTGTACGACGGCTCTTAACAGGCTGAAATGTGGTTACTTACATCAGGAATATAAAAAAGGTTATTGGAATAAACTTCTAAACTAAAAGTGTTGCAGAGTACAGCGAAGGCACCACCCGAAGTAGCTTTTTACAAGAATGAGGAAGAAAACTTCATGTAAGAGAAGTCACGGCACTATTACAAGCTCAAGAATGAAATTAATGATGCATCTTCCTAAGTCTACGCTCAGAGAAGGCCCTTTTTCCAGCAGAGCTGGCCATTCATTTAGGATGGTGTTTACAGGTAAGTTCCCCGGTGCCTCCAGCGAGCCTCTTCCACAGCACTTAACAAGCTTTGGTGCCTTTTACTTTAATTATCCTTTCTGGGACAAGCACCCCCTCTCCTCCAGTTCCTTGAGATCACAATCCAAATTTTGTTCATTTTCCAGTCAGCAGAGACTGACTTAGGGTTGACAACAATGTTCCTGGAGTGACTATGACTGATGATTGTGTCTTGTGGTTTTGCTCCTAAAAAACATAACCCCCTCTTCCAAACAACACAAGAGGTTTTACAAGATAGACCGCATGCTGGAAAACAAACAGTGTAAAGTGTTTGGGGGCGCCTTGCTGGCTCAGTCCATAGAGCAGTGCCCTTGATCTCAGGGTTCTGAGTTCCAGCCCCACGCTGGGTGTAGAGATTACTTAAAAATAAACTCTTTAAGAAATAATAAAAAAAAACCCACAGTGCTTGAAAAAGTGGTATTAAAACATTACCTATGACAAACCCAGGGTCTTATCATTAAGAACATATTAACGTAAGCCTTGTATAGTCCAGAAAAACCCCAGCATGGTAACTATCCAAAAAGTAGATTAAGCCAGAGCTTAGTCTTTAGGTTTTCAAAGTAAGAATTATGTTCCTAAATGAAGACATCCCCTTTAAACTTCCGTCAACGCACTGGGAATTAAAATGTCCCAAGGTGGCAATCAAAATCAGAATTAAAATTTTTGCTTTTAATCTAACAACTAGGTAGGGAAGGCACGCGACCTTAGAAAGCGGGGGGACCACGCTTTTCTGCATATTGGAATTACATCTCCGAGTACGTTAAAATTAGGTTATGTCTTTTATGTGAACCAAGTTCATCACAACACTTTCTTCACATCCAATGTCCTCACGACCCGCCCGATGGTCGCTTCAACCCGCCGAGAGGCTCGTTGAGTGTATACAACCCCAACCATCAGCGCCCCGAGCTACCGAACAACTTAACGGGCGAGCTTTAGACCACTTGCCCGACACGACATTTAAGGCTGAAGCCGGGGGAAGGAGTTAACGTTGACAACTTCGGCACAACTCGAAACGGCTCGGAGCCGGGGCCGCGGGGCTCGGGCCGCCAATAGACGGGATGGCCCGCGGGGCCGCGGCGCAGCCTCCTCCGGTGAGAGAGAGAGAGGCTGCGCCGCCCGAGCGGAAGCCCGCCGCCCGCCGAGGCGCCCGTCTGCCCGCCCGAGCGCCCACGAGGCGGCGGCGCGCGGCTCCCGAGGCCGGAAGGGCCGCCGCGCCCCTCCCCCCGCCCGCCCGCCCGGGCCTCCCGCCGCCGCCCGCGCCCCGCCGCCGCGCCCGCGCGCGCCCCGCCCGCCTCCCCGGCGCGGAGCCCCGGCGGGCGGCTCTCACTCACTTGTCTTTCTCGGTGCCGAAAATGGAGGCCAAATACTCCGCCATTTCCCACCCGCCGCCGCCGCCACTGCTGCCGACGCCGCCGACCCTGCCCGACGCCCGCGGGAGACGTCACCCGGACGCGACGACGCTCGCCCCGCCCCGACGGCGCGGAGGCGCTGCCCAATCGGACGAAGCGTTGCCTGCGCGCGGGCGGGGCTTGCCGCGCGCGGGAGGCACCGCCCCCTCGGCCCGGGAGCCCGCGCGCCGCCCGCCGGCGCCCCCTGCCGGCGCCCGCGCTCCCCGCGCAGCCAGCCCCGCGCTCCCTCGGCCCGGGAGCCCGCGCTCTCCGCTGTGGGTGCTCGCAGCCCCGCGGAGGCCCGCGGCCCGGACCTTACGCTCCTCCCGCCTCCCCGGGGCCGAGCGTGCAGGCGGCGGTCAGGGAGAAGAAGGCCGCGGGCAGGGTCCCGGGCGGGCCTGTCCGCGTGGGCGCTTTCCGCGGAGCCGGGAAGTGCAGGCACCCTCCCTGGCCGCACCTTCCCCTCGGAGGAGACCCCTCCTCTCTCGCCCCCTGGGCAGGGATGGAGCCGGGCGCCCCCGGCCGCCCCAGGCCTGCCCCAGGCCGGGAGGAGCGCCGCGCTGGGGCTCGGCTCTGGGAGAGCCGTACTGGTGCGCAGGGGCCCCGCGCCTAGGAGGCCCCAGCACCGGGCTGCGCAGGGCCCCGGGCGGCGGGCGGCGGGAGTGCGGTCGGGTGGGGGGCGAGAGCTTTAGACCACTTGCGGAAGGATGCAGCGCCCCGGAACTCGAGGAGAGGGGCGCATCCTCCCTTCCCGCGAGCACCAGGCCTCAGACCTAAGGGGACGCTGGGTCCTTTCCCCGGAGCCAGACATTTCCAGTGTTTTTAGTTTATTGTTTTGTATTGTAAGAAGATACATGTGTACATTTGCGCTCCCTCCTTCCTTACCCACCCTTTTCTCCACCTTGCCTTTTTTCTCATAATCATCCATCCTGGAGATCGCTCGCGTAGGAATACGTGGGGATTGGCCTCACTGCTTTTGCAGCTGCTGGGAGCTCCACTGTGTGGACGGTGAATTCCTTAACCTGTTGACAGACTTGTGCGTTGTTCAGTTTCTGTCTTGCTGGCGCAGTCCTGCAACAACTAGCCTCCTGCGTGCGTCCCTTTGTATTTGGGGCAAATGCACTGCAACCCTGCTTTGCAATCTCAGGGCCTTCATAATTAAACAGGTGAAGTAATACCAGTTTTATCTGGGATGAGGACTGCACAAAAATGAGTTATCCTGGCAGAAATGTTTAATGTTTTGGGGGTCTCCAGTGTGTTAAAATTTGGTATAGAACACATTTGAGAACGGGTTGCCCGTGAGGAAATGATCATCAGTTGCTTTAGCCCCAAACGCAGTTGCAAGGAGCCCTGGGTTTCCTTTGCAGGCAATTTGAGAACCACTGTTTAGGTGGGCTGTTGAGGATTTTACACAGGAGCGTTATGAGCGTACTTTAGAAAGGTCACTGCTATATAGATGATGGTGTATTAGTTTCCCCTTGTTGCTCTGTTACAAACTCAGTGGCTTAAAACATGCTTATTATCTCACATTGTATAGTTGCAAAGTCTGCTGGCCTGGGCAAGGCTGGAATCAAGGGGTCAGTCAGGTGGGCTTTATGGGGACTCCGGGGAAGAGTGGTTTTCAGGCTCATTCAGGGTGTTGGTAGAATTCAGGTCCATGCGGTCTTAGAGTGAATTTCGTGTTCCTGGCTGGCTGGCTGTCAGATTCTAGACACCACCTGCATTCCCTGTCGCATGGTGCCCTTCAGGGATGTGGGTTGAGTCTCAGGCTTTGGTCTCTTTGCCTCTGCCTCTAGCCAGAGACATCTCTGCATTTAAGGGCTCCGGTTGCTGGGCTGGACCCAGCTGGATGATCCAGGATACTCTCCCTATTTTAAGGTCTGCAACCTTGATGACATTGGCAGAGTCTCTTCACAGCAGTGCTTAGCTTAGTCCTTAGGGGATGAGCCTCTCGGGGTGACATTAGAATCCTGCCTGGATTTGGGGGTACTAAGACCAGAGATGACAAGTGGCTAGAGGGCCAGTTAGGTTGGTGAGAAATGAGCCTGAATTGGGGCTGGGGTGGCAGGTGCAGTGGTCAGTGTCCTGGGCTGCAAGCCACAGCCACTGAATACGGCTGCTGTGATGGGCTGAACTGTGTCCCTCTGGAACTTGTATGTTGAAGCCTTGACATATGAATTTCCCTCAAAATGTGACTGTGTTTGGTGATGGGGCCTCTACAGAGGTGATTAAGGTAAAATGAGGCCATCAGGGTGGGGCCCTGATCCAGTCTGACTGAGGTCCTTATAAGAAGTTGGGACACAGAGGGGCGACCATGTGAGGACATGGGAGAAGACAGTGTCTACGATCCCAGGAGAGAGGCCTCAGGAGGAGCCAGTCCTGTTCCCACCTTGACCTTAGACTTCCAGCCTCCAGCATTGTGATAGAATAAATGTCTGTTGTTTAAGCCATATATTCCTGTTGTTTAGATTAAAAGGGATTTTAAAAGGAAATTGGATAATTCATCACATTACTGAGAGATCTGGGGAGTCACGCTCTGAGTTCCCACCACTGCCCTGGTCTGGGGAGGAGCCCATCGCCCTGCTTGGGCTGTGCTATGACTCCCCCCTTCCCACCCCACCCCCCCGCCCCGTTGACACCATGACGCCAGGAGCTCCGTGTTGCTGCACATGTCTGCTGCCCAAGCAGGGGCTCGACATCTGTGCCTCTGTGTGTTCCTGGCCAGGTGTTTTGTGGCTCAGCAAGCTCATGGCTGGCTCCTCGAGTGGCCAAAGGGAGAGTCGGCGCCGACTGAGGCACAGAATGGCTGAGGAGAAACGGATCCGGGGGCGGGGGGGTAGTTCTGGCCTCTGGGAGGTTGGGTTATTAGTTTGCAGCTTTCCCTTCCTTTCCTGCCCACCCGTGGTGCCCCACGGGCAATCCACACCATGACTCATCCCCTGCTGTGGGGCCTGGTCCCGAACTTCGATTTGGCCTGTAGAGTGTGAGCAAAAATAAGGAAGCCATGTCTGGAAGAGCAAGTCCCACGTGTCTGCTCCCCTGCAGTCTGGGGCCTACCACAAAACACAGAGAGCAGGGCTGATGAGACCTGCAGCCGAATCAGCTGCCCCAGCTGCCCTGCAGGCAAGGGAGCTGGGAAGACGCTTGTTTCTGTAAGCCACTGAGATTTTAGGGTGGTGACATAGTATCGTGGTTACGCGTGGTACTGCCGACTAATCCAACAGGAGGGGGAATGGCCTAGTGGACATTCAAATAGAAATGATCAGCAACCACTCATATACATCAATAGACTGTTCTGTTAGAACATTCTCTAATGAAGGAAATGCTCGACATCGGTGCTGTCCCGATGGGACTGCCACTGGCCACATGTGGCTATGAGCACATGACATGTAGCTGGCAGGATTAAGGTGCTGAATTTTAATTTTTATTTAATTTTAATTAATTTAAATTTAAACTTAAGTAGCCACGTATGGCTATTGGCTGCTATATTGGACAGCGCAGGTTTATCTACATCTAAAGTTCAGAAGAGAGGGGCACTTGGGTGGCTCAGTCAGTAAAGCATTTGACTCTTGATTGTAGCTCAGTTCTTGATCCCAGGGTCATGAGTTCAAGCCCTGCATCAGGCTCCACACTCAGTGTGGAAACTACTTAAAAAAATAAAGTTCTGGAGAGAGGCCCAGGTGGAGTAGCATATTTGGGATTTATTCATATGTATAAAATTAACATATGTAAATATATATGGAACCCTGGAACATATATACAGAATTCCAGTGTATGTGTGTGTTCCGGGGACAAATAGTCCTTGATTTTGTCAGATTCCTGAAGGGGTCTTTAGCCTCCAAAATTTTTTTTTTTTAAGATTTTATTTATTTGACAGAGAGAGACAGTGAGAGAGGGAACACAAGCAGGGGGAGTGGGAGAGGGAGAAGCAGGCTTCCCGCCGAGCAGGGAGCCCAATGCGGGGCTCGATCCCAGTACCCTGGGATCATGACCTGAGCCGAGGGCAGATGCTTAACGACTGAGTCACCCAGGCGCCCCTAGCCTCCAAAATTAAGAGAAACTCTAGGCCCTGGGGAATGTTGCCTGGTGGTTAAGAACCCCAAGTACTGAGAGTAGATCAAGGGCCAGAGCCCCAAGGGACAGCAATGCCTGAGTGGGGCTAGCAGGACCCTTCAGAGGAGCCTGGGCAGTGACATTTGGAGGAAGAGAGC